>NC_141031.1:40447500-40600000 GCF_052040795.2 Danio rerio
CCTTTGAATGTCACTTTAAGCTGTATAGAAGTGTCTTGAAAAATATCTAGTCAAATATTATTTACTGTCATCATGACAAAGATAAAATAAATCAGTTATTAGAAATGAGTTATTAAAACTATTATGTTTAGAAAAGTGTTGAAAAAATCTTCTCTCCCTTAAACAGAAATTGGGGGGAAAAAATAAACAGGGGGGCGAATAATTCCGGGGGGCTAATCATTCTGACTTCAACTGTATATATATTATTATTATTATTTATTTCTTTATTTTTATCATGTATATTTTTTAAATCGCAAAATTATCTGCAAATTTCTCGTAATTACTACCACAAAATCAGTCATTTTTTATCACAAAAACAATCACAAAAAAACAAATATGAAAAACTAGGGGGTCAGACTACAGTATTTACTATGAATTACTATAGTATATTTTCATGTGGGTGTCTGACAACTAAAAATAGATAAGGTGGCAGATATCGCAGCCTCGGTTACTTTTTACCTTGCACTTTTTTGCTACCATTTATTATTAGTTATTTATTTGTTTGTAAACATTTTCACATTCTGATAGCAATGCCTCATTATTAAACTGTTATGACTAACAAAATGAAATATTCTTAAGAATAAAATATGATGTGTTCTTTGTAAGTGTTCTTGCATTGTGATGATATTATACTGTCATTCTGGCATTATATAATGAGTGGTAAGAAATGGTATGAAAACAACAATAATATGATTTATTGCAATATATTTTGGTGCAATATATCAAACAACAGAAAAAATAGATATCGTGACTGGCCTAGCTAATGTACTTCTAAACAGTATTTAAGTGTTACAGTGGAGACCATGTAAACCAAATCAAACCAAAAACCCTGACCAGAGAACTGTGAAACAAACTGAAGCAATGCCTAGTGAGCAACCCATCAAAAGCCCGATTTCCTACTGATATTAAGATGTTTTCAGTGATATGATCACAATATTAATATGCATTGAGATGAGTCTCTTGTGACTAATTGTGTTTAGAGTTATCACACTATTATAAACACACACATACTATCTCAATCTATAAATCCATCCATCTAAAATAAGAGATTGACACTGCATCAAGCGAACATACTGCTTAACATTTACAACATCAGCCTTTCCAGTCTAACAATATACTGCATTCAACAGGGAATTGCACACGGATGTCCAGGATTTGTGCATAATTTAAAAGAGCATATTTTGATGATGTGTGCTCGCAGATTGATGTGATTCACGAGAAACTAAATGTGTACAGGTTTATGCTAATATCTAGTGCATCCACACACACATACACACAAAATTTCCATTGATTTACACCCAAATGACGGTGCGGCACCCCAAGTATTGATTACTCAGCTGGTGTGAGAGAGAGAGAGAATCCATGAGAAGAGGAGAATCTCTCGAAGACACTGAGCTGAATACTAACATGAGCACACACACACACACTCACACTCACATGCGCACACAAACACACCGCAGAACATTCTGCACCCTTACAGTGCTCAGTTTATAATGTATTCACTGTATATGTCTCACTGCCATATTTAAAGAAACAGATCACATTATTGTCATCACTATTGGTAGGTATCATTTGGATTATATATATATATATATATGTATATATCTCCATACTGATTCCAATATCGCTTATTGATACCGGTTGTTATCAATAGGGTTATTGATACTGGCCTTACCGGACACTTTATTAGGTACACCTTTCTAGTACCAGGCTGGACACACTTTTGCCTTCAGAACTGCTTTAATCCTTTGTGGCATAGATTCAACAAGATACTGGTAATATTCCTTAAAGGTTTTGTTCCATATTGACATGATAGTATCACGCAGTTGCGGCAGATTTGTCCGCTGCACATCCATGATGCTAATCACCATATCCCAAAGGTGCTCTATTGAATTGAGATCTGGTGATTGTGAAGGCCATTTAAGTACAGTGAGCTCCTTGTCATGTTCAAGAAACCAGTCTGAGATGATTCACGCTTTATGAAATGGCACATTATCCTACTGAAATCACTGATTTGATTTGACAATTTTAACAAAAATATACAAACAAGTCCAGTTAGACTAATTCATACATATTTTAAAAACTGCCGAGGATAGAATACACTAAAAAGCCAAAGACTTATTTTCATTGTGGTCCTCGATATTCTTAAAAAATTAACAAGCATATAATAAATGGAGTGCAAACATCATCAGCTCAGCAGCTCGGCACAACAAAATCCTCAACTTTCACTGTAAAACAACCACTTTTTAATTTCCCATATAAAAACACTCTCAATTTGAATTTCTTTAAACATTGTTGGCAAAATATTCCAAGCAGCAGAGCTAGTTCACAAAAAAGAATTTCTACCTGATTCACTCTTAAATCTATATGGGTAAATATCCCTGCAATGCGCTCTTGTAGAATGACCTCACCAACTAAAACATAATAATTAAGAAAATATTTTGGAACCATTTTCTTTAAAATCTTAAACACCATCACTAATTTTGAAAATGTTACCCTTTACTCAACCTTTAAAAATAACTTTGATTATAATGTTCATCATGTAAATGTGTAAATGGAGGTACTTTCATAATAATTCTACACATCTTATTTTGGGCCGTCTGCAATTTATTTTTTATTTTTTTAGAACTACCGCTGTACAGTAGTTTGAGTTTCTAGGAGTTCTGTTTGTCTTGCAAAAACTTAATTTTAGAACAATTTTTTGAATGTGGTAATAAAGGGATGGACATGGTCAGCAACAATACTCAGGTAGGCTGTGGCATTGACATGATGCTCAGTTTGTACTAATAGGCCCAAAAAATGTGCAACGGTTTTCCAATCATCTATTGTCCAATTTTGGTGAGCCTGTGCGAAATGTAGCCTCAGTACCTGTTCTTAGCTGACAGGAGTGGCACCCGGTGTGGTCTTCGGCTGCTGTAGCCCATCCGCCTCAGGGTTGGATGTGTTGTGCGCTCAGAGATGCTCTTCTACAGAGCTCAGTTGTAATAAGTGGTGATTTGAGTTACTGTTGCCTTTCTATCAGCTCAACCTAGTCTGGCCATTCTCCTCTGACCTCTAGCATCAAGGCATTCGCATCCACAAAACTGCCGCTCTCTTGATATTTTCTCTTTTTCAGATGGTTGTGGATGAAAATCCCAGTAGATCAGCAGTTTCTGAAACACTCAGACCAGTTTGTCTGGCATAAACAACCATGCAACGTTCAAAGTCACTTAAAACACCTTTCCTACTCATTTTGATGCCCTGTTTGAACAGCAGCAGATCGTCTTGACAATGTCTACATGCCTAAATGCATTGAGATGCTGCCATGTGATTGGCTGATTAAAAATGTGCATTAACGAGCAGTTGGACAGGTGTACCTTATAAAGTGGCCAGTGAGTGTGTACTATAATTTGCAAAAATTAATATAAAATGTAAAATGTAAATGTAAAAATGTAGATTTTTTTATTATTATTACTTTTTTACTTCACAGCCGTTTACAAATACCTGCAAGCACAATTAAAGACAATTAAAAATAAAGTACGAAGACATAAATAACTAATAACAACACATCGCTTGAGCTGGATGGCATGTTTTGTTAGTTTTATTATATTACTAGTTAAAACATTTGTTCACTATTACACCATTCATGTTCAGACATCATCAGGACATCAGACATTCATCTCCCTTCCAAAGCGACACTCACCACTTTAGCTTGCTCACAGTCTATTTTCAAGCGCATTGGACGTAGCAAACTTACTGAATTTCCTCAGGAACATATGATAGGAGGGTCTCTGTTGTGTTCGGGGCTAGAAGATTACACAGATACTGTATATTGCTTGTCTACGACCTGTAAGCATTTATTCAGAGATTGGCGCTAAAAGGTAATCTGTGCGGAACATCGTTGTGCAAAGAAACATGGTAAGTCTACGCTAGTTCACTCAAAAAAAAAAAGACCCCGCACTTGCTTTATCCCTTTTTAGATTTCTGCAAAAGCTCCAAAAGCTAGTGGTGACCGGTACTGTATATCTCACAAAACATTATTTTCCCGACTCAAAACCTAGAACAGAATGTATCTGGTGAGACAGAGAGCAAGAGGATAAAGAGAACAGGTGAAAGGCAAACAGATGGAGTCCCAATCAAAGAGTCAAACAGAGACACCGACAGACGAACTGCTGCCTGTTTCCAGACTAAAGCGGCTGAGAGACACAGACTGAATGCTGCAGTTTCCTAACAAGAATCCACAGCAGCAAAGCGCTGAGCCGAAACTGGGACGAGAGACATCAAAAGAGCTTTCTGAAGGCCCCAAATACTTTAAATATCTCCATAAACACCACGCGAGAACACAATGCAGTCTCCACGGGCTCCCGATTCATAAACTAATTCATCTCTGCGTGAACTGGACCAAACTGACAGCTTATCAGAGCATATAAAACACAAATGGAGCTGATTAATGGAAACGTGCTCGGTGAGGACATTTAAAGGTACAGTAGCAGAATGTACACTTGAAGGGTGGCTTTTAATTGAGGTGTTTAAAGATGATTAAAAACTGAACCGGTTTGCTGTAATGAATGTGACACGTTGCAAGAGAAATGGTTCGCCGAGTAGTAATGATCACAGTAACAAAGCAACGAGAAAACCAAACTAATGAGGAAATCAAAATGCTAAGCTATAGCTGCACTCACGTCATGTCGGAATTACCATAATTATGAGTTTGGGATTTTTTGCATCTTGGTGGAATGCGTAATAGCAAGTGGAAAACATGAACTCCAAATCATTAGCATTTTTACGTTGCTTCGGTACAATAAACTGTAATATATAAATATATATATATATATATATATATATATATATATATATATATATATATATATATATATATATATATATATATATATAAATATATATATATATATATATATATATATATATATTTATATATATATATATATATATATTTATATATATATATATATATATATATATATATATATATATATTTATATATTTATATATATATATTTATATATATTTATATATATTTATATATATATATATATATATATATATATATATATATATATATATATATATATATATATTATACTATAATTATACTATTATACTATATATTATACTATAAATATATATTATTATCACTATAATATATATATATATATATATATATATATATATATATATATATATATATATATATATATATATATATATATATATATATATATATATATATATATATATATATATCTGATTCCACCCTTATGGATGTGACATTTGCAGTAAAAAAATGAAACGTATATACTCATAGAAGGTATATGTTAACACTATATTGAAATATCTGTTTATATTTTTCTTACCCCTTAACCATGGAGATCAGGCATAAAAAATATTAGTCTATACAGGTGTTTTACATTTAAAATGTCGGCAAAATGAATGCGTTACGGACGTGACAAAAAAAAAGACGTGAGTTTTGTGAGTTGACACACTTTGTGGAAATTCTGTAAATAAAAATGCAGAAGCCAAAAAATATATAACAGTTAAAAGGATAAGGGTTGGCTCTGCATGGGACGAATTATATATGTCCCATGAATTTTATTTTATTTGTGATAATATTTATTACACAATATAAACTTTTGTTATTAAATCGTTACGGAGTGACACGTGATCGAAGCTGCGTGATGTCTTAAATATGTAGCTCATAAATTAAAAGGGCAGTAATGTTATGAAAAAGTAAGGGTAATTATTTATACTACAGACTCCAATCCTTCTGCAGAATGATTACTGTTAACATAAAGCATGAAAAAGGTGAGTCTTTAACCCCTTTTTTCAAAGCACGAAATGTGGTTGGATGATAATGAAATTTACCATTGGCACAATCCTCATATTTCATGGATAAACAAACCAATTTCGTTAAAAATTCAACAAGAGCACATCATAACAATAAAATATAGACCTTAATGAGCAAATTTAAATTGGTTTTGTAGTAGTGGGTAGTACGATCGCCTCACAGCAAGAAGGTCACTGGTTCCATCCACGGCTGTGTTAGTTGGCATTCCTGTGTGGAGTTTGCATGTTTTCCCTGTGTTGGCGTGGGTTTCCTTTGGGTGCTTCGGTTCCCCCACAAGTCCAAAGACATGTGGTATAGGTAAATTAAGTAAGCTAAATGAGTGATAGGTTGCCGCTGGAATGGCATCCGGTGCGTAAATATATGATGGATAAGTTGACGGTTCATTCCGCTGTGGCGACCCCAGATTAATAAAGGGACTAAATCGAGAAAAAAATTATTAAATAATAAATATTTAATAATTATTATTAATATAATAATTATATTAACATATTTTAATATATCATAATATTACTAATAATATAAAATTAATAATAATATAATATAATTACAATATAATTTAATATCATAAATTATTTAATAAAAGGTATCTTTATTAAACTTTATGCACTTTATGCAGATGATTCATTTTCACTCTATCATGCCTAAATCAGCAGTGTCTCCACAAAACTCATGTGTGTTTGACCTGTGGTTCTTGGTCATCTTTGATCCCAACATAGCATATCTTGCGATGTGACTATTGCAGACACACACATTGCGATGTCGATGCTCGAACCAAATATTGTGCAGGCCTAATGTAGAATACTATATGCAGTTTGCTATTAATAGAAATAAAAAATTAAATTTTTTGAGCCTAATCATTGACAAAACATGATACAAAATACAAAAAAAAAAGTGCAATAATAGCAGCAGGTGCAGCACCAAATGCTGGCTCACTCACTTAGTATTTTTAAGTAATTTCAAGTTCATTTAGATTCAGACGTGACCAGTGTAATTACTTCAGAGTGGATGATTTGTTTACTCCAGAAATTTGCCTGTCCGTTTTCACCAGTCTAACCAGCTACAGCATGAAATGTTCCAGACGGCTTGGCAGCAAACACATTTCCAACCATTTAACTACACTTAATAACAATAATCAAAACTAGTACATTTATCTGTTAGTAAGGCTAGCTCAAAACAGTTGGCCATCCACCCACATAATGATCTCTTATTCAGTGTTACGCTCAAAACTACAAAAACAAATCAATGCAGAATCCAAGGACATCATCAGCTCTGAGTAAACTCTGAGAGCTGTCAACACGTAATTATGGTAATTTACAACATGTTATCAATTGGACATGTGGCAATATTCACTAATAATACAACATATCGTGATAATAAACATGCATGATATTGATATCGTGAGCTCTTCAAAATGCAGTGAATAATTATTCATTCATTAATTTTCCTTCGGCTTAGTCTCTATTTAAGAGATCACCCCAGCGGAATGAATCGCCAACTATTCCAGGATATGTTTTATGCAGCGGATGTCCTTTTAGCCGCAACTCAGTACAGGGAAACACTCATACACACTCATTCACAAACACTCAAACGGCCAATTTAGTTTATTCAATTCACCTACAGTATAGCGCATGTCTTTGGACTGTGGGGAAAACCAGCGGAAATCCAAACAGAACATACAAACTCAACACAGAAACGCCAACTGGCCCAGTCAGGACTCAAACCAGTGATCTTCTTGCTGTGATGCGACATTGCTAACCACTGAGCCTCCTTGCCGCCCCTCTTTTAGGATGCCTTAAGAATATTTATAGTGGTTTTCATAACAGAACCAAATTAAATACTCTTAAATACATTAAAAATAAACATTTTCACATGATAATCTAGCCTACAACATGATATTAATTGAAAATGTGATTTTTTTTTTAGGCCTGTAGTTTGTTAACATTATAAAGGCTCCACTTAACATTAGTTAACTAAAAATAAACTGATGATTACAAAGTACTTGTAAAACATTTCATTTGTTTACATCACATTTGTTTGATTTGAATATATAAACATAATATAAATGTATAAACATAAATGAAGGGTTGTTTCTGTTAATACACCTTAAATTAACCTTTTTTTGCAGCTTTCTTTAATATCATGACAATACGATATGCAAGAGATAAAGTAAATACAAAAAGTTGTTATCGCAGAATAAAGCCCAACAAGATGTGGAGCACTGTTAAATAAGAAGGAATTGCTTTAGTCTGTGAAAACAAATGTCCTGGATGTGTTTTAAAAACATAAACATTAGACACAAAACACTGTTCTGAGCCTTAATAGTTTATTAATTCTTCAATTAAACACACATCTGACAGGAACTAAAACAGCTGATGGAATATATACTAACCTGCACATTGATCATTCATAAGATGGCGCAAAACAGTCAAAATCGCAAAGCTGACAGAAACGAAACCATCTGAATAAATCATAAACTACAAATTATTTATTTACAAGATGTCAACAAAAAGTCAAAAACTGCGGTGTGACAGACAAGCGGATACACATAAATCTGGATGTAACTTTGTGGATTTTAACGTATTCACTGACAGTCAAGGGGTTTGTCATATCAGAATAACATACCTTGAAATTTTGCGACTGACCATTCAGAATCAAGCATTCCAGACAGCTGCGTAATAAGTAAGGGATAAAGTACATCCAGGCGGCTGTTATTAAAGAATAAAGCCTGACGTAAAGCAGAGCAATGTTGTATAAGACTGTAGCGCTTTATTCTGTGAAAACAACCGGCTGGATGTACTTTATCTTGCTTTTTACTTGTCACAAAGCATAAAAATTAGACATGAAACATTGTTCTGAGCCATAATAGTTTGTTAATGCATAAATTAAATACAAAGCTGATAAAAAAAAAATGGCTGATTGAAAAATACACTAACCTATGTATTATTCATTCAAAAGATGGCGCCAAAAATCTGAATAAATCATAACCTCCGAATTAATTATTCACAAGATGTCAACAAACAGTCAAAACTGCGATGTGACAGACAAGCAGATACACAAATGTGGATGTGAGTTTGTGGATTTTAATGTATTCACTGACAGTCAAGGTGTTTCGAAGTTACCGGATGAACTTGTGTTATTCAGTGGTTGTCATATCAGAATAACATACCTTGAAATGTTGCGACTGACCAATCAGAATAGAGTATTCCAGACAGCTGTGTAGTAAGGAATAAAGTACATCAGGCGGTTGTTATCGCAGAATAAAGCCTGATGTGAAGCAGAGCACTATTGTGTAAGACTTTAGCGCTTTATTCTGTGAAAACAACCAGCTGGAAGTACTTTATCTTGCTTTTTACTTGCCACAAAGCATAAAAATTAGACATGAAACATTGTTTTGAGCCATAATAGCTGGCAAAAAACGAAATTGGCTGAATGGAGCATACACAAACCTAGATATTATTTAGTCACAAGATGCCCTCAAACTATCAAAAACAGCGGGCATTACACACATGCATATTTAAGGATGTAAACTAGTCACTGAGGGTCAAGATGATTCAAAGTACCCAAATGAGCCTGTGTTATTAGTTTCAGAGGTTGTTATCTAGTAACAACACACCTTAGAATGCCACGACTGACCAATCAGAATCAAGCTCTCCAGAGAGCCGTGTATTAAATCATGATAAAAGCTTTAGCAAATACCACAACAAGACAATCTGATGCTGTCACAAATTGAAATTAGCATAGACTAAATACCTGAAGGCCCATGTGGCCTCAATGTGACCTTCAGATCATCACAAACACATCTGCGCCATCGGAAACATTCAAAGGGTGCTTTCCAATTATGTAAATAATCGGAAAATACTTGTACAATATTTACAAGAGTAAAGAGCAGCCTACTTCTCAGAAACTATTTGTGTTCTGAATGCGTGTTTTGTGTATTAAAGTGGGGCGTCCGTCTC
Organism: Danio rerio; assembly: GCF_052040795.2. NCBI lineage: Eukaryota > Metazoa > Chordata > Actinopteri > Cypriniformes > Danionidae > Danio > Danio rerio. The sequence continues at coordinate 40,457,341 of NC_141031.1, forward strand.
TGTAGCGCATGACAAACTCTATTGTCTCGGCGAGCAGCGAGACACTGTGCCATTTAGAAGAAAAGCACAGTAAGTCTATTGTTTGATTAATCATGTTTGCGTGGTGAGCAGTGCATTTCTTACTCGGCCCTCGGAGAACGGCAGCCATTTCACACATCGACTCGATATCAACTCAAGCACTTCTCATCCACTTTCACCATGTGCCGTTTATAAATGACTTTGCAATAACAAGAGGAAGGGGGAAAAAAACGCAACAGCCAAGGTGATGAAAGAGCTTAAGCGAGATTAAACTTGCTCATAGATAACGTGTTATCGCGTTCAGTTCTTTTCTTCCACTAAATTGCAGGAATTTGTTTGTTATCTGGTTTGCTAATTAGTGTCAATGGTGTAAATGTACGCATTAAGGCTCTTAACTTATTTTAGCTGAATGCCCAGATGAAAAAAGGGGGAAATGCAACAGCTGGAAACGATGCCAGCTCATGCAAAACTCACGAATGGGATGCCAGGATATTATGAGCCGTTTTCAGTGATTTATGCAGTTGGTATGGGGATCAGAATGGCTGCCAAGTGAGTTCTTACATCAGGAAAGACCATCGTTCCAGTACAGAATGTGAAAAGTGAGTAGTGGATGCATTCATGCGTACAGGTAGAAGCTATTAAAGGGACAGTTCACCCAAAAGTGGTAATGTACTCACACTTAAGTGGTTCAAACTTTTATCAGTTTCTTTCTCAATAATTACAATTGTGCTGTAAAACTACACCATAATTGAAATAGTTAATTTACAGTGCAAAAAAACAACCAAAATTGCCAGCAATACTGTAAATTTTACAGGACTGTTTTAGTATACACCTTTTATCTTTTACTTGTTTACTTTTTTAATTGTAGTAGTTGCAGTATTTCCTTTTAAATGGTAAGATTAAAGTAACAATTAATAATAATATATTAATTATAACAACAATACAGACTTGTTATTTAGTACACTATGCACTATACAGTAATTTATTTATTTCTTACCCAGTAAATTAACCACATGCACAAATCTCTTACCTTTCCATTTCCTCAATTATACAAACACTAATTTGACTATTTCAAACACTCAGTTGAAAACTAATTTGAGCTCATCTGAAATACTAAAAAATATTATAATATAGCAAATCTCAGTCCATACTGACTAACTAAATAATTCCACAGCAAATGAAATAGTGAAATTTGTTTTAAAAAATTAAATGCTAAAATGCTATTTTCAGTTTTTCGATAAAAGAGTTATCCATGACAAAAAATAAAATTGTGACTTTAAGCATTAAAATAATTGACTTAAAGAGAATAAAAAAACTTGACTGTTTTAGTCAGAGACTAAAAAATTCAAGTTCACGTAAACAGCACAAAAAATTATTCATTAGATGTATTAATTTTAGGTTAAGTAGTAGCAAACCATTTATATGAACTGAATTTAAGCAAATAGATTAAATGTAGTAATATTTGGCTTAATTTGTTTGTTTAAATTCAGCCTATATAAATAGTTTGCAACAACTTACACTGTAAAAAGAAAAAAAAAAATCAGTAATTTTACGGTTTATTTCTGGGAGGTGCTGGAAAAAAAGGTAAAATAACAGCCGTTAAATTAGAGAAATATACTGTAAAATAATGCATATTAAATTACAGAAATTTCCTTAAATTTAAATTTCTGGTAAATTTCTATAATTTAATATCCATTATTTTACCATAAATTTCTGTAATTTAATGGCTGCTATTTTACATTTTTCTCCGGCACCCCAGCTGCCAGAAATAAACCATAAAATTACAATTTATTTTTACAGTGTAACTTAGAAATTTTAGCAAATCCAATGGACCATTTTTTGTCAGTGAGTGTACAAGCGCAGCTTTTCTGACTCATTTGTTTATAGCTTAGCATTAGCACAGGTGATCACTAAACCATACATTCATTTAGCGCAGGTGCTCTTGATTTAAACGAGTGCAAACACAACACAAACGACACAGAGATCTGCAGATAATCCTCAGCGAGTAGCCTTACAGATCGTCTTGCAATGACGATGCGGTGATGATGGGGTTTTACAGTGTTAGGAAACTGAACCCGACCAATCAGGGAGTGTTTTAAAGCATGAGTGCGCTTGGATTGGACTAATCACTCTGACTGGCAGTTCCTGCGTTTACACCATCCAATAGAAATGCTAATCAGGACACCAGGATCTAATTTCTTTTTATTTATTCTGCTACTACGAAACAATTACAGTCTGATCTCAGCTGTCAATCTCACCACCGCTATATAGCACTGCATATAAATATTACTGTCCTGGAAATAGCCTTGAGCAGATATTTCCAGTCACATGTTCAGATCATATCAAGCTGAACAGAGAACGATTTGGAAATGTTTTATTTAAGCTATACATTTACTGCACCTCAAATCAAGAACATAAGCAAGCACTGTCAAATATCCAGGATTTATTTTTAGACCTGAAAGACACTGAATAAAATATTTATATTCTGATTTTCTAATACTATTATGCTCTTATAAGCTCTTTTATATTGTCTATTTTATTTTTTATTATTTTCTATTTTCTTTTAAAACCTTATTTTCTTTAACCCCAACTATTAAATTGTTTCTCTATCATATATACAATTTACATATATACACATATGAATATATGTTAAATAGTCTTCTTTTGCATTATGTATTATATAAAAAACTATTTTTCAGATTTTTTAATACTATTCTGCTCTTTATATAATATTCTTGTCTGTGTTATTTTGAATAAGTACTTCTATAACAACTTTTTCTTTAACACTTATAATCACTGTCTTTCTCTCTCTTTCTCTCTCTCTCACACACACACACACACACACACACACACACACACACTTATAAAATAAGAGTTTCTGAAGGTTTTAAGTCAAATTAGGACCATGAAGAATGAAATTTCAGACATCTACAGTCAGAATTATTAAACCCCCTGAATTACTTGCCCGCCTGTTTATTTTTTTCCTAAATTTCTGTTTAACAGAGAGACTTTTTCAAAACATTTCTAAAAATAATAGTTTTACTAACTCGTTTCTAATAATCATTATGACAGTAAATAATATATGACTAGATATTTTTCAAGACACTTCTATACAGCTTAAAGTGACATTTACAGGCTTAACTAGGTTAATTATGTTAACTAGGCAGGTTAGGGTAATTAGGCAAGTTATTGTATAACGATGGTTTGTTCTGTAGACTATCGAAAAAATATATAGCTTAAAGGGGCTAATAATTTTGACCTAAAAATGGTTTTAAAAATGCTTTTATTCAAGCCGAAATAAACTCTTTCCAGCAGAAAAAATATTATAGGAAATACTGTCAGAATTTCCTTGCTCTGTTAAACATCATTTAGGAAATATTAAAAGAAGAAAAACAATCAAAGAGGGATTTCAACTGTATAGGGCTAAACTGTAGGATTTTATAATGGCCCAGTAAAAAAGAATTTACTTGCCCCATCAAAAAGCAAATTCTAATTAGTTATTTTTAGTCACATTCGTTAATTTATGTGTCAAAACAAGCAGACCCTAGTTGTACACAGTTTTTTTTTCAACATAACTTCACAAAAAAGTTTAGACTGCACAAAAAATAGACTGTTATAATATTAGTCATGAATATAGTTTGGCTAAAAGTTTTATAAGTATATGCAGAGGTATGCTGAAGAACTTTTAGTTTGTGGGTAACCTGGATTAAGTGCTTTCATGTGAACTGCGTGCAGTTACTAAATCGGCACATTTAAGCTCTGTTTTCTTTAAAAATCAGTGACCTCCACTGCCTGAATGATTTACAACATAAAGCGGACCTTAGAGTGTACAAGAAGTCCTGCATTAAACTACATTTTTTCCCTGTCATGTCTTCAAAATATGAACAATTATTTTACCTCAGTACATTCAATGGAGCTTCTGTGCTAGCCTGCTAATCCTGACGGGCGCATGTGTGTAAACGGCTTTTTATCAGGTTTTATGCTTAAGCAATTAAATGAATGCTTAAGTCTATTTAACTGATTATATATTAATTACATTACAACATCAACGCTGTAACCCGTATAAAATGGAAAAAAAAAAGTCATATTAACCGTTCACCGGAAGTTTATCAGTATGGGAAGAAGCATAGCTCTGCATATACCCTATTGAGATCTATTGTTGGATCGATTGAGTATCTTTACATAAACAAAAGAAAATTAAGACTCGATTAAAATGATTTAAGACCTACAAGACAATGTTTTAGTAAATCTAAGACTTTTATGCCTACCTGATTTTGAAATTTAAGACATTTAATGCTTTTAAGATCACCCTGAAATTAAAATCCATTAAATAGGCTTGTAAGGTATTATATTACATTTATCAAAAAAAAAATGTGCCTGTGTTTCTTGATAGTTTTTCTTGTAAGTGAATAATAGTGATGGCATTTCTTTCAAATTTAAAATAAACATATATAAAAACAAAAAGGTGCCATGTTTTAGCCATTACTAAGCTCATTTTAGCCAACAAAATACCAACAATTTACCCTGAAGAGTTATAAAAATAAACATTTGGTAGAATAATGCTGATTTTCAATCACAACAAATTCATTAATCTCACCAAAACTCAAAAAGAAAGCCACAATGACTGTATTTTTAATTGAAATTCATATGAAATAATTAATTAATATAATTAATAATGTATCTATGTTATCACATCAGACCACTTCTAAGCATATCACTCATGCACAAAAAATACATATGCTCTATATATTCAGCATTACATATGGGAACCAAAATAATACGCAAATGCTGCCTGGGTACATTTGTGTAATGGTGGAAAAATAGCATGAAATCTCCAGGGCTGTGTGTGTGCGTGTGTGTGGTAGCCCAGATGGCCCTACACTCAGTTTCCGCTGTCAGTCTCATGATGGATCCACTAGATAGCGTGAAAGCCAAAAGACGTGAGCGAGTCGGAGCCAGGATTCAGGACTAATCTATTAGGTTTCACGTTTACTTCAGCTCCCAGATTTCCCGAGAACTTGTGGAGCGGGAAGAACTCATGATGTTCATATTCTGGCGTCATTACCCCAGGGTGTCCACTGCTTACGTGCCAAACAGACACAATTATTTTTAGCTGATTCAACTGCCTGATGAGTTTTGACTCTCCTCTCTGCATTTCTACATGTCATGATAAGCATGTTTCCCAGAGATGGTTTGCGACTGAAAGGGCATCCGCTGCGTAAAAACGTGCTGGATAAGTTGGCGGTTCATTCCGTTGTGGCAACCCCGGATTAATAAAGGGACTAAGCCAGTAGGACTTCTGCAGTATTTGTGATGATTGGGATGCAGTTCAACAGATGATTCATTAAAAAAAAAAAAAAAAAAAAAATCGACCTTCTGCCACTTTTCCAAATGATCAACTACAAGTCAAGTTATTATTTGTTGTTCTTACAACTGGGATCAACAATAAGACTTTTGAAGGTAGTGTACTTATCATCATTTTATACATTGTATTAGTCAAAATTATGTATTTTTTCTTTCATGCTAATAATCATTATAATATCAAGTAGGGTTGTAACGGTATGAATTTTTAACGGTATGATAATCGTCTAAAACAATACCACGGTTTGATGGTTTCGCGGTATACGGTATGTTAAAATGTTACAAAATAATAGAACAGTGAAGCAAATTTGACTTTTTCCAAATAATATATTTTCAGTTACTATAAACAACACCACTTACAATGAACAAATAATAATAAGAAAATAATAAATAATGTGTCAAAGTCCAAATAAAGTCCAAATAAACATGGTGAAAATCCTCAGTAAAAAAAATAGATATAAATATTTACTATACTATAAATAGTTACATAACGAAACTAGATTCAATATGGAACATCCTTAGGGTTTATGTGCCAGCATGGATATGGTTGTCTGTGGATATGGATTTGGATATGGTCGTCTGCAATGCAGACAAACAGCTGCACCTTCATTTGCGTCTTTTGAAAACAGCAAGAGCAGCAGTTCGTCTTTGCTGTGTCACTGTTTTGTCATGTTTCTGTGCTGCTGTGCATGCAAAAGTACTTAGTATGAGAATTATTTCATCCAAAACTTTTTTTTTGCGTTTTATTTAGCCGCGCATAAATGTATGCCTATCTCTCATTCTGTGTTGTTCAAAAAGCTCGTTTTTGGTCCACAAACAAAAGCGAAACCTATGCTTATTGGTTGTGATATAGCGAGTTTGAACCAATCTGGGCATGGAGGAGGGACAATGCATCAATGTATCATGTCTGATTTGTCCGGAGACACAGTGACGAGCGTTTCTTTGTCAAATCAGCGTTGTCAAATTTTGATGACATAACCGCACTGATTCCAGAGCCTCCGGAGCCGCGAATGTTATGTGATACAGCACTGGAAAGCTGAGATTCTCTTCTTTATGCCAATCTTTGAATTGTATGAATCGGATCAGCGGTTAAAACCGTTGATATGCAATTGTTAATGGTATGATAATCGTGCACGTTCAAATCGTGGTAGACCGTCATACCGGTATATTGTTACAACCCTAATATCAAGTAAATTTCATGTTTCATGAAAATATTTTGAATATTTCCTCAAAACCCATTTTTCGATTAATAATGTGCATTATTTCATTGGTTAAAGGGGATTTTCTCTCTCTACACTCTCATGTCCAGATATTCAATAGTTAAATAATCGTCAACTATTGTTCAATCCTAACAACCATACAACAATGGAAAGCTTATTTCTTCAGCTCTCTGATTATGTATAACTCTCAACTTCAAAACAAATTGAGCAATTCTTTTGTGGTCCCGCATCAGAAATACAGTATTCCCCAGCACTAGTTGTAGATCATTATGCATCTGTCCATGCTGTTCCCCCTTTGATCGTCCACTGCTATCCTCTGGCAGTGCAGAAGAAAGAAAGACCATTGTAAAGACAGAGCAGAGTCTATAAATAGAGGATGTGGAAACGCCTCCTGTATGCTGGTGTGTGACTGCTGGAGTGTGTCAGCGCCACTTTCTCTTTCCTTCTATCATTCCATCCCCCTTCCCCACCCTGCTATTTCTCTGTCCGTATATCTGTGCTTCCCGCTTCCCACTCAGTGCTGTCGCCATCATGTCATTCTCTCTCTTTCCCTCTCGCTCTCTTTCTCTCTCTCTCTCCAGGTGTCTGTTGCATAGTGATCAGATCGGCCCTGCTTTTCCTCTTCACCAGCTGTTTGTGCTTCTTGTCTCATGTTCTCTCTGCTTTGTTCTCAGAGAGACATTTAGAGTTCAACTTTAACATGATATCTTTTACACTACACTAAACACTTGTGAGAAAAAACCGTCACCACATCAATATTCAAACAAACACAACATATAGTAACAACTAGATATTGCCAACATAAATTAAATGAATAAAATAAATATGTAATAGTAATAATAATAATAATAATAAACAAACATTTGAAACATAATAATAATGAACTTATAAAACATAATAATAATAATAATATTAATAATAATAAGCATTATGAACATAAGAAACAATACATAAAACAAAATTTTATTATTATTAACATTATTATTATTATTATTATTATTATTATTATTATTATTAAATGCATAAAATAACACTAATAAACATTTATAATAATAATAATAAAGAACATATGAAGCAATTGAAAAATAAACATATAAATAATAACAATAATAATAATAATAAACATTTGAAACAATAATAATAAACATGAAACATAATAATAATAACAATTATTATTATTATTAACATTATTATTATTATTTGGGTGTTGTTATTTTATTATTATTATTATTATTATTAAACATGTGAAACAACAACAATAATAATAAACATTTGAAACATATATATATATATATATATATATATATATATATATATATATATATATATATATATATATATATATATATATATATATATAAATAATCATTTGAAACAATAATAGTTATTATTATTTTTGTGATTATTATCATTATTATTATGTTTCAAATATTTATTATCATTATCATAATATTTTAATTGTTTATTAATAATAAATAATAATAAACATTTGAAACATATCAATCATAATAATGATAATAATGATAATGATTATTATTATTAATATTATTATTGTTGTTGTTGTTGTTTTAAATGTTTATTATTATTATTGTTATTCTCATTGTTATTATTTTTATCATTTCAAATGATTATTATTATTATTATTACTATTGATGAATTTATTTAAAATATTATTTTTCTGATCATCATAGAATGATTTCTGAAGGCTAAAGTAATAACAAGAATAAATTACATTTTAAACTGTATTAGATACATATTTTAAATAAAATAGCAAAATATTTATTTAAAATTGTTCATTTCTTTATTGTGCTGCTTTACTGCTTTTATCTCCTTCACAAGAATGCTACATTTTTTATATCACCATATATTACCAACATTAATAATTTTATGCATAATATAATATAATATAATATAATATAATATAATATAATATAATATAATATAATATAATATAATATAATATAATATACATTTTAAATAAAGAATTTACATTATTTTAAAGATATGCTCCTTTGCCTGATTAACAGTTCTGCCTATTTGCCCAGCAAATATCCTGTTAGCAACAGCAACTAAGGGGGCAGAGCATTGCATTATAAATTTCCACATCACAGAGATACACCCTAATTCTAACAACATCATTTGTCCATGAAAGTGATCAGCAAAGCAGTTTATCACTTCAACCAGCCCTCCATATAACAGCCCGTCATATCACAATGTCTCCTGTGTCACTCAAAAAATTACGCTTTTTGCATAAATACTATAATTTAAACCAATTTTCTCAATTCCAAGAGCTGCACTCAACCAATATTGCTGCATTTCTATTTTGCTGAGTTCTCTAGTAATTTAAGCCACACGCTCATAAAACATCTGCCCTCACTGCGCTTGAAATTACACGCCAGATGACATATTTGCCATTATTTTGTCACATGTAGCTGGAGCTGACAGTAGGTCAGTGCTGTTTGTAATGTTCTGTAACATCAATATAAATCACAGACACTCTGTAGTGTCCACCGATCTACTGAGGCTCAATTAATTCAGCCCTGTCTTCATGAGCAGCAGGGGCCTAAAACTTGCCCAGTTGAATTTGGACAGTGTTTTGTGAAAAAGAATGTGCCAATGTGTGTCAACTGATGTTTCCGTATACATCCAAGATCATCATGTTTCAGCTGCTGAATGACTATACAGACTGGATGGTTATTAAATATTCAGCTTTCCCATGAAAGGAATAGATAATTACAAATAATAACCATATTTCTGTATTTATTACACATTTTATGGTTTTATTTTATTTCAAAAATGAACTCGGGCTCATTGAAGATATGTGCTTCAGTCTACATCTTTGAGAAACTGCAAAACATGCATTTGAATATACGTTTGACTGCAGTTTCTAGGTCAAATGAACACTAGGGGGCAGTATGACAATTTTGTTCCTTTTTTCTTTAATGCCATATATATTGATATGTTATCGACAAATAAAAAAAAATTGTTTCATATTAAATGCATACTACAAAAAAACTTTAATCTCTATGATTTATAATTAAATATTTGGTACGTTTTGGTCGATTGTTCACTAGATGATTTGAATTGCAAGTTCCACCTTCTTCTGAACATGTACAAGAAAGATGTCTACTTAAAATGTACAACAAAGCAGTCCCTAAGTGATGTGTTTCAGATTTGCAAAAATGTAGACAGCCCCCTCTAGTGCAGTGGTTCTCAACTGGTTTGGCCATGGGCCCCACGTTTTCACATGGTCATCAAGCCGCGACCCAAATTTTTAGTAACTATAATATAATTTTAGGTATTATAATTAATTTGTATTTGTTAACATACACAACTAGCGACAGACAAATTATAAGAAAATTACCAAGACTTACAAACAAAAAATATTTTACTGCTGTCATTTAACAAAATTTATCAAATTATAGAAATATACAAAGTAAAAAGGACAAATACTGTAAACAGTGGTTAGGGTAAGGAAAAGTTAAGTTACCATTAACTAAACTGAACTGTTTATAAAACATTAACACTGATCCGGTCGAACTGAACAGAAACCAGCAAATTAAAGTAAATTTATTAAAATAATCATAACCATTTTTTTTAATAATCACCAGTTACTTGCTCTTCTGCTTTTGTGTGGGCTTTCTTGGCCTTTGCTAAATGGTGAGCACAGTAAGATGAGCGGAGTGCCTGTACTTGTTTTGAACATGAAGATGTTAGGCACTTTTGTGATGCCCTCAGTTTTTGGAGTCGTCTTTGAAAATAGTCCACAGGTTTGTCCTTGCAACTGGGATGTTTGGTTTCTAAATGTCGTTTTAATTTAGAAGGTTTCATGCTCTCTTGTGAGAGCACCTCACTTCATATGACACACTGAGGTTTTAAGCCTTTTTTGTCATCAATATATGTAATTCCACACTTTACATATTCGGAGTCGCACATGTGCTGAAATTTCGAACAGTTACAGTTTCAAACCGTACAGTTGTGGCACGCCATTTCAAAATAAAAGTCCGATAAAAGCAAAATAAGTTAAAAACTAAACTTCTGTTGTTTTTTTAATCACACACTCCGAGACACACTGAAAATGTTCCCACGACACACTTTTGGGTCGCGTCCCACCAGTTGAGAAACACTGCTCTGGTGGATTTGTCATGTGAAATGTACACCCAAACATACCATATGTAACATATTTAAAATTCGCAAAAAATACAGACAGCGCCCTCTAGTGGTTTTGTCTTCTGAAAAGTACACCCAAACATACCATAAGTGACATATTTCAAATTCGAAAAAAAAAAAAAAACAGACAGCACCCTCTTGTGGATTTGTCATTTATAACGTACACCCAAACGTACCAAAAGTGACATTTCAAATTCACAAAAAATATAGACAGCACGCGAAATAAAGAGTCAGGGGGGAAGGTGCACGCGAACTGAAGAGCGAAGAGCGGGTATGAAGAAGGTTGCATGTTGGGTTTGGCGCACATGGGGACTGTACCAAAAAAGCTGAGGAGCAATGCTGAAGGCGTTGGGGGGGGGGGTGTAGTTTTCCGGGAGACAGAAGAATACGGAAGAAGGGCGGGAGATGGGTCTGAAATACGGGAGACTCCCGGGAAAGGTATGGCCCAAAGTATCGTTTAACAGCTTTGCAAAAATAAAGACAGCACCCTCTAATGGATTTGTCATTTGAAACGTAAACGAAACATATGCTGAGTAACATATTTCGAATTCTCAAAAATGCGGACAGTGCCCTCTAGTAATTTTATCATCTGAAATAAAACCAACCTTACCCTAGGTATGGTATTTTTAAATTCACAAAAATGTAGACAGCATCCTCTAGTGGATTTGTTATCTAAAACATACAACAATACGTACCCCAAGTATTGTATTTTAGATCCGCAAAAACGTAAATGGCGCCTTCTAGTGGATTTGTCATCTAAAACGTACAATGAAACATACAAGTCTTGTATTTCAGATTCGCAAAAATTTAGACAGCGCACTCCAGTGGAGTTGTCATCTGAAATGTACAATAAACTCTAAATTTCTAAGTTTCGTATTCCAGATTTGCAAAAACCTAGACAGCGCTAGTATAATTGTCATTTAAAATGTACCATAAGTATCGTATTTCAGATTTGCAAAAAACTAGAGCAAGAGTCCTCCAGTGGAATGTTCATCTGAAATGTACAACAAAACGTACCCTAAGCATCGTATTTTAGATTCGCACAAATATAGACAGTGCCCTCTAGTGGATTCATCATGTAAAACATGCAACAAAACATACCTTGAAGCCACAACATTTTATGGTTCGCAAAAATGTAAGCTGAGGCACAATTTCTATTTCTATTTCTAATTTTTTTTTTTTGAATCCAGTATATGCAAACACAAGATAAATTCAAAACTTTCCAAAAACCTTACCAACCCAAACTTTTTGAACTAAGCGAGGGTCCACATTTATGCTGGTTTGGTCTGGACTGAAACAGATAATGGTGTATATTTAGTCATTACGTGCTTGGCATTTATAGGGCTGGGCAATAAATCAATAATGATAATTATCACAATACAAAGTTCCCTCAAATAATAACATTCAATTTAAATGTAATTATATTTAAATGCAATTATAATGTAAAAATAAGTTGATATAATGTGAATCCTTAAGCAAACGGCTCTGCTGATTTATGCTACACATACACACACAGATATGTATTAATGGAAAATAATTACACAAGCAGTAACTAATAACTAAAGTTTGACAAAGCAATGACATTTGCATTTGTACATAGTTTATGGTTACAGATGATTTGCTATCATATTCAGGAAAAACAAGTTTATATGCGTTTTTAATTTTTAAAATACAAGTTTTTTAAATATTCGTTATAATAAATAGCATTAATCATTTATAATATCATTATAAATACCATTTATATCATTTTAATCAAATAATATACTGAGCAACTCCTTTATTCTGATATTCCGAATTAAATCCAGCTCTTTAGGCTCCCATTCTTTCCAATAAATACATAAATAAAAGAGACAAATGGCCAAAATAAAGCCTCTTTTTCTGATTAGCTAATGCACACTCACAACATCATCATTATTATTGCTGTATATAGAGTCGAGAGCTGTCATGGAAACAATTGTGCGATTTCAAGACACCTATTTAGAGAAATCTGCCAGGTAGTGGTATCCCAAAAATAAATGCTTACAGCAGCCTTTAACAGCCTGCTTTTCCTTTTTTTAACAATGAAAAGACAGTTTACATAAAATATAAATCACCATCTCTATTGGTTTTCTTTTTATCACGCTCCATCAAGATAATAGCTCAATAAATGTAAATCACATCATAACTATCATAAATATATCCGTTTTGTGTGACAGACTGGAAAAGTCATTATTTCGCTGTTGCTCTCGAAATCAAATACTGTCGCACTGATGTCAAATACGGCACCAAGTGATGACATTTGCTCTCTGACTGCACATGAACTAATAGTGTTTACCCTGGTTTCCACCAAACGATGACATTTTTCTAGTCAATAAAGACTCTAGTGGAAGTTTATGCAACACTGAGACACACACACACACACACACACACAAAATATGATCTATTTTAGATCTAATTTAAAAATGCACATCATTTACACAACAGTTATAATATTATTAAATATAAGGATATAAGTATATTAAATGATTATTAAATATCCACTTGTTAAGTGGTGACGTGTTTGTGATGTATGTAATACTGTTTCCGGGTCCAAGCCGCCACTCATTTGAGTGGAGAAATTATTCGTTTATGATCACGTTTTTTCCTATCACACATTAAAGTTAATTTTATATAAAGTCATAGTGTACACAATAATCTCTGGGCTTGCTGCATAACAAATACCAAAAATGTAACAATTTATAAAAAAATAATCACTTTCTGGCCATCGGATATTAGGCATGGACATATATACTGCGATCGGGACTTTCGAAAGCTTTAAATCGCTTTGTAAACGTTTATTATTACCATTTCATGAGTCTCCCTATTCAGTTGAATAGAGCGTTTGGACTGGGAAGCCGCTTCGCGTGACGTCACACTTAACAAGCGGATAGGGATATAAGGATAAAATTGCATACCCTTATTTTGGGTGTACTGTTGCTTTAAGATTTCATGCATGTGTGTGTGTTTGATTTTTAAAGCTCTTATGCTAATTAATGCTGCATTTATTTAATTAAAATTACAGAAAAAAGTAATATTGTGAAATATTATTATTATAAAAAATGGATTTGACTCTAAATTGTAACACAACGGTCCCTCGCTAAAACGTGGTTCACCTTTCAGTTTCAGTTCTGCAGATTTATTATTAGTGCAATTTGAGAATTTTTTAACAGCGCATTGTGTTCAGCGTTCTGATTAGCACATTGTGTTCTGCGTCCTTATTGGCTGTAGACCATTGTCAATCAATCTCCTTTGTGTCTCCTGTAAAGTACAGAATGCGTTCAGCTTGCCAAATCTTCAACCAATAGAAGTGTGAATTTTAACAAGGATGCAAAAACTGTAACGGCAGTTGCACACCGGATGTGCCACGCCACACAGCGGCATACATTTTAAAATTGTAAACATAGGTTTATTTTAAGATATGCACACCAGCGCCGCAAGTCGGCAGCTGTCTCCAGTGCCCAGCTACGACTCAGGACACTGTTCATATATCTGCCACTCCACAGAGCGCCATCTGAATAATTTCATTTTAAATAACATGCGAATGAGCACGTCCGGCGAGTGTTACTTTTAACTGTCACGTGAGCGGCGCATCAGGTGTGCAACCCCCTTAAAGATGGAGTTTGCTTTAGTTTTGTGGATCAGTGACTGCAGGAAAAAGAACATTATGCTGGATGCCAACATTATGCGCTCAAAAGCTAAAAAGCTTTATGAACCTTTTTGCGATGAATGTTTGCACCTGACAACAGGTTTTGATCTTTGGTTTCATTCTATAATTCTGGATTATTTTTCTATGAAGGTTTGAACTTTGAGAGTTCAAACAAGAGGGGAAAGTGTGAAAATGTTAATGCCTGTCTGAAAAAAAAGTGTATAAAGTGTGTAGTGAGGGGTTGTACAGCCTTAAAACATCTATGAGCGTAAATAATAAAGCCGGCTACTTCACGGATTTGACCTAACGCAGGTTATTTTTAGAATGTGACTCCCGCGAATAACGAGGGATATGCTTAAATTTAGCATAATTACAGTAGTTTTTATTGTCACGTGATCCGTCAAAACACTATAATTCTTTTTTTTTTTTTTTTTTAATTTACTTATTTATTTATTTTTTATTTATTTATTTTTTCTGTAAATTTATTTTATTTTCATTTTTATTATTATTAATATATTTTTTATTTAATGCATTTCTGCATTTCCTTTTCATCAAATTTTTTTTTTATTTATTTATTTTTTTTTTATTATGTCAATTTGTCTTTTTTTTCAATTTATGTATGGTTCAAAAAAAAAAGAAAAAATGAAAATACCTTTGTAATTGAATACCTTTAATGTACTGTACCTTTTGTCAAAAACACAATAAAAAAAAAAAACACTATAATTCTGAATTGCTGCTCAAAAATTATTTCTTATTAGTATCATCAATATTTATAACAGTCATGCTGCTTATTAGTGGTTCTAGCACATTAAGTACAATTAATTAAAATACAAAATGTTTGCGCCATTATAAGTGGCTGTATAGTCACTTCAGATCAGAATAGAAGCATTATAAAGCATTATGAAATAAGTACTGACTTAAACCACAAGTATGGGTCAAGCTGTCAAATATGTTTTGATAACCAACACCATATAACAATATCTGCCTGAGCCATTTTTTAAAAGCTTTTATTTTCCATAAATGTTCTCAAAAGGACTAATGAAGAAGTTTTCTGTACTGAACATAGTTGCACAGCTTACTGTAATCTGTTATTCTCTCTCTGAACTGTTCTTCAACCCTTCAGAAATTGCTCTTGGCTACTGACTAGGGGCATTTTGCCTTTTAATGGCTTTGTTAGAGCTCAGACCCCTGAGAGCAGATCCCCGAAAATCACTTTAGAGCCCCTTGTACGCTGATCTTCTTTCTGTGACCATGAGCCTTCAGCGTTCCCTCCTCTCGTTCCCCTACCCATTACGGATGGACGATTTCTTACAGTTTGCGATTTACCAATAAAAATTCTCCCTACAATAAGAATTAGTTTCCGTTTTCTCACGATAACGATAAAAGCTCCACTCTGGATTCTGCCAGTATTTGAAAGTGGTTTGGAAAAGGCTGTATATAATGTGACGAAACAGCAGTATTGCATGTATATAGCTGGGGTTCCATCATCCCGTGTTAATGCGCTAAATGAAGTATACTTCATACCTGGTTAACTGTATGTTTCCTTAATATATACCGCAAATAACTGTAAATTTACTTTCCCAGAATTCCCTGTATGGAACATCACTTTTTTTACATTTTGTTGACATTACTATGGATCTTTTTAGTTGGTTCCTCATCAGTTATGTACATTAGAGATTTATGTTACATCTAATGTTGATAAACAATGTTTATTTCATGACTTTATTTTTATGCGTGTTACCATACTGGTGTTTAGTAGCTGTGTGAATGACACTGAGCACCTTTTATATATTAATACACATATATTTTCTGCTTGTAGGAAATTTGAATGTGATAAGCATTGGTTCATTATGTTACTTCCTCATCACCTCCTGCATATGTGTGTGCTTACGTGTCTCGCTGTGTAACAAAAGATTTGTAGATGTTGGTCATTCAAAATACAGACATATTACCTCTATAAATTGATGAAATATGGTAGTTTACCGTGAAAATGAGAAATTACTTTTACGGATTGTACCGTGTTTTTATCGGTAAAGTACTGGCAACCACAGCTGCCGTTTTTTTACCGTAAATTTTACGGATTTATTTTGTACAGTGTATTGCATAAGAAACCAGTAATGGACATTTCAAATTTCGAAAAAAATAATAATAATAATCCCTTAAGCCGCCTTTCCACTGCACACGACAGACACGACTGTCGGTATATGCCCCCTTGTGGTAGTCGCAAATAAATTCAGTTTTGTCGTACAACATTGGAGAGAAGCTGTTCTCGCAGTGTCTGAAATAAAGGAGTGCAAAAGCAGGAGAGTTTATTCTCTGTGAGTTCACCATAGTTGAATGAATGAATACTAGAAACTCATAGACAGCTAAAAAAATATTGAAGGGAATGTGGAGACAACATAAAAAGCACTGAAATACATCACTTCAGGTCAGCCAGCCGTATACGATCTAGTTGCAGGAGTTCAAATATTTAAACAGATCCGCAGCTCAATTCAAATCCGAGTTTTCCACATACGAGATGATCGGAACTCCACGCAACTCCCAGACTACTCTATATTGAAAATGAATGACTTCAGGTCTGTCATTTGTCGTTTGTCGAGTACAGTGAAAAGGAGGCTTTAAAGTCATCGCTGACCGGAAGTTGCTGAGATGTTTATTTCAGGTTGTTGATGTGCTTTCGCTGAAACTGAATATTGAGTAGAGGCCAGGGGTTTCTTCTGAATGGCAGGTTATATAAAATATACACATTACTTGACAAAAGTCTTGTCGTCAATCCCAGTTGTAAGAGCAAAAAATAATAACTTGACTTCTAGTTAATCATTTAGAAAAGTGGCAGAAGGTCGATTTTTCTGATGAATTATCTGTTGAACTTCATCCCAAACATCACAAATACTGCAGAAGACCTATTGGAACCCACATGGAGCTAAGATTCTCACAGAAATCAGTCAAGTTTAGTGAAGGAAAAATCATGGTTTGGGGTTACATTCAGTACCGGGTTTGCAAGAGATCTGCAGAGTGGATGGTAACATCAACAGCCTGAGGTATCAATATATTTGTGCTGCCCATTACATTACAAACCACACCAGAGGGCAAATTCTTCAGCAGAATAGCACTCCCTCTCATACTTCAGCCTCCACATCAAAATTCCTGAAAGCAAAGAAGGTCAAGATACTCCAGGATTGGCCAGCCCATTCATCAGACATGAACATAATTGAGCATTTCTGGGGTACGATGAAGGAGGAGGCATTGAAGATGAATCAAGATAATCTTGATGAACTCTGGGAGTCCTGCAAGAACGCTTTCTTTGCTATTCCAGATAACTTTTTAAGTTATTTAAGTCATTGCAGAGATGTATTGATGCAGTTGGCCAAGCTCATAGTGTAGACGATTGTTTTATAGTCGTGCATGTGTATCCTCCAGTCACCGATACATCAGGCAATATGAACAGACACAGCAGCAACTGCACACTATCCTCAAAAACATCATGCAGTGTGAACTCAGCCTAAGTCTATATCACCCAACCCTACTGTCCATCTCCTAATCAACACTTGCAGGATTTCAAACACCAGCAGCCATTTGCACCTTTGAGCGCTAGATCCTGCAATGCTCTGAAACAATCTCAGGCTCACAGGCTCAGCGTCGCCCTCTCGCTCTCCCACACACAAAGCTCCGAACATTGGCTCGGTCTCTGCACCGCATCCTACACGCATGCACACATTCGCATGGGCCCGGAGGACTCTCTTCTGAGCAGTTCCAGGTTGTGTGTCCTGGGTTTGTGCCAGATGGAGGCCGAGACCGAGCGTAGGATTCATTAGCTTGTTCCAGAGCTTTTTGTTTAACACGTCTCTTTCTCTCCTCCAGATATCTAACTCGAGTTGAAATAAATCACCACTTGGACTGCAATGTTCTCTCACTTTTGCTGTTATTATGTCACACGTTTGCTTTCTGATGGTGAGCGTTCAGACTGGAATAGTTCTCTCGGGGGAATTGAAGCATCAAAACAATGCGTTTAATACAGATTTATGTCTAAGCAAACAATAAATGACCATCATGCTTTTTCACCCTTCTTTTACAGAAGACAGACTAAAAGGCCATTCAGTTTAACAGTAGTTTCTATATATAACAGCACACAAAGGCCTCTTCACCCTTCACCCTTGTGTACTACTCCGCCTACATACACTCAGCAACAAGCAGAGGACGGTCTACAGTTTGACACATACTACTGCTGTTAGACAACATAAAGTACTTTTGAGGCTTTTTTTTAGTCGAGGATTTAGTTGTTTATATTGCAACTATGCTGTTTATTTGTTAGAATAGTGCCTATTTTAAAGTAACTACAATTTCTAAGACAGACGGTTGACGTTTTCTAACCACAAAATGGCAACAGAACCGCATAATAAGCCCTTACGCTTAAAAGATCATAACAGTCTGATTTCTAACTACAGCTGATCAAATCATTATTAATCTGGTGGGCATACCTGCCAACACTCCCGTTATT
Organism: Danio rerio; assembly: GCF_052040795.2. NCBI lineage: Eukaryota > Metazoa > Chordata > Actinopteri > Cypriniformes > Danionidae > Danio > Danio rerio. The sequence continues at coordinate 40,476,272 of NC_141031.1, forward strand.
CCCAGAAGTCTCCCTTATTTCATACCAATCTCCCACAACCATCTCGTTTTGTTATCTCTCCCAGAAAACTCCCATAATTTCAGTCTGGTAGTGATTGCGTTGCTTTTTGGGGTTAATTATTGTGATCTCCTGATTGCAACAGAGAAATACTGTAGCCTGTAACACTGTAAGAAGATATCTCTGTAGATGGATGGCATTTTATGTCACGTTCAGCCTTATGATTTTAAAGTGTGAGCAAAATCAGCTGTTTTGTCATCACTTTAGAGATTACCCTATAGAGAATCATTCAAATACTAGCTCTAAAGTGGCGTTGGTGAATTAGTAAAGGCTTCAGCTGTTTTGAATGAATGGCAGAAGAAAGTAGTTACTAATAAAAAAGGGTTTTTAGACTCTCCATGTTTGATTTTATTATTTATATACACGATTGTGCCGTCGAACTGTTGCAGTGCAATATGGCTGTATATCAGCACTGGTGGGACGCTAAAGGCACGCCTCCCACCAGAGCTGATGTACAGCCATATCGCACTGCTTCTCGTGTAATATTGCTCATATATATATATATACGCATGCCACGATTACATGCACACAAGAGAGAGCGACAATAGTAAAAACAAACGCTGAATCAAACTTTTTAAAATCCTGAATCAATATTGGAGTTACTTTTGCATGCTGGAAAAAGGATGACACCATGGCTGAAGTATTTCTTATAGACAGGTAATGTTATGTTTTAAACAATTTTTGTCATGCAAAGCTTATGTAGATTTAGTTGTATTATGATTGGGTTATATGCACAGAAGTGTTGTTCAGCCACTAAAATCTTATGACGAAAGCTTCATATGATTTTTTTCAAATTTCCTAAGGGACCTTTTACAGCATCAATAATGTACATTTTTATTTAGATAACAACAAAACATCAATAAATAGCGCTATTCTGCCTATCCTGCTTTACTGAGCTGAAGCTGGTTTTATATTCACATCGGTTCATTTTTAAACAATGTCAACCTGTGACACGCTCCCTATATTATTTACCATGCTACTTTGAATATTCAGTCTGAATTAGCATGCAAGCATGGCTGATTAATAAGTGTAATTACTGCACCCCACCGGCCTAGCACTAAGCACACAGTAGTGGCTTTAGGACAAAGTGCATGAGAGAGTGAGACCAGCGATCCTTGCATGCATAAAATATTGCACATTATGACAAGTTTTGCTTGCTACACAAATGAAAATGTGCTACATATAATACAGTTTTTCGTTCTGAACTGTAGTGTTATAAAGTACTATAAAGTTTTCTAACTGGCAATGACATGATCCAGTGGGTTGACTACCGTCATCTTCAAGGTTGGTGTTCATGATATCAGGAGGTGTGGCTTTGGACAGAGGGAAAGGGACTGTTTTTAAAGCTATTATGCTAATAAATAGCATTTTGGCAAATCACCTACTGCACTTTTAACTTCCATTTAATTAATAATAATAAACAAGAATGATGCTCTTATGTCAATTCGTAATATTAGAAATATAATAAAACAGGTCTTAATGTATAATTGAAAGCAAAATAAACTCTCTGACTGGTGTTTACTGGCATAACAGCGAGACAAATTGTCAATCACATTATACTGACCAATAGCAAACCACAACCATCTAAGCATCAAATCAACTCCAAACAGACAAAATCAAGCCTTGAATTTTCTTTTGCTCCAAAACCTTTTCACTTGAATATACATTGCAATAAAAATCCCATTTCACGCTGACTTCTATTTAGCAAGTATGCATTAAAGCAGGGGTGTCTAAACTCAGTCCTGGAGGGCTGGTGTCCTGCTGACTGTAGCTCCAATTTGCATCAACACACCTGCCAGGAAGTTTTTAGTATATCTTGTAAGAGCTTGATTAGCTGTTTGAGATGTGTTTGATTGGGGTTGGAGCTAAACTCTCCAGGACACGGGCCCTCCAGGACTTAGTTTGGATATCCCTGCATCAAAGTATTACATACCGTATACAACATAAAGCTCTGAATGAACACAGTGATCTGCTTACCTCAGTGAGGTGAGGGTTGGGGTTGAATCCGCATTGGTTGCACACCATGGAGCGGCACTGTGTGCATTTATTGCAGTTTGGCTGGCCGTCTGTGGTGCCCGTCAAATCTGCAGTCTTGCACACGGGACAGAGCTTGCTGCTGGGCATGGGTGCGATCTGGGGTAGAGAATAGGGGGATGTGGGAGCGCTGCTTCCGGGAGAGACTGGCCCGCCTTTGCTGCCGCCCACATCCACCTGAAGGTTCTTCCGTGCGGCTTGACTCTGACTGGGACCCTGAGGTTGTGTTGGGGCTCCAGGGCCGGGTCCCGCACCGGGTGGACCTCCAGGTTTGGGTCCCATGCTAGGGTCTGTCTGATTCGGTTTGCCTTGGATACTGTGGGAAGGGAGAAAAAGACATTGGGATCTAGCATGTGGCGCACTTCATTGGTAAGACTGCATTCATTTGAATGAACCAGTGGGAGGGATGAATGTGTGAATTGCATTTGTACATCTTTCTACTTAGATACATTGCTACATAATGAATGTTGCTTTACAGTAGCAAATCTACCCAATACAACTCTCACTGGACTGTGTTAACCAGTTTTTGGATGCTTGTGCGCGTGTGTGTGTGTGTGTGTGTGTGTGTGTGTGTGTGTGTGTGTGTGTGTGTGTGTGTTGCTTAATCACCAAAGCGGTAAACAGAAAATTTATATTCAAAGTCTCAATGAAAACAATTAGTTGACAAAGCCCCACAACAAATCATTAATAGCCAAAGGCATCACTTAATCAACGAAGACATAAACACAATTGATGGGCAAAGACTCAAAATGACACTTAATTGACAAAGACTCGAAGGCAATTAATAATCAATAATCAAATAAAAAAGACAACCAGTCACCAAAGCCCAAACAGACATTTAATCACAAAAAACTCAACTCAACTCATTATTAATCCAATCCCCAAACAGACAATTAATTGCCAAAGACTCAAAAAAGATAATCAATCTCTAAAGACTCAAAGACAAAAATTAATCAGCAAAGTCTTAAAGACAATCAATTGCCAAAGACTCAGACAACAGTTAATCGCCAAAGACTCAAAGACGACAATTAATCAACAAAGACTCAAAGACAACAATTAATCATCAAAGAATCAAACAATTAATCGGCAAAGACTCAAAGACAACAATTAATCATCAAAGAATCAAACAATTAATCGGCAAAGACTCAGACAACAATTAATCGCCAAAGACTCAAACATGACAATTAATCGTGAAAGACTCAAAGTCGACAAATAATCGAAAAAAACTCAGACAAAAATTAATTACCAAAGACGACAATTAAATCACCAAAGACTCAGACAACAATTAATCGGCAAAGACTCAAAGACAGCAATTAATCGTGAAATACTCAAAGACGACAATTAAATCACCAAAGACTCAAAGACAACAATTAATCACCAAAGACTCAAAGACAACAATTAATCGCCAAAGACTCAAAGACAACATTTAATCGCCAAAGACTCAAAGACAACAAATAATCGCCAAAGACTCAAAGACAACAATTAATCACCAAAGACTCAAAGACGACAATTAAGCGCCAAAGACTCAAAGATGACAATTAATCGCTAGATTCGAGGATGACAATTAATTGTGAAGGACTCAAACACAAGAATTAATCACCAAAGACTCAAAGACAACAATTAATCGCCAAAGACTCAAAGACAACAATTAATCGCCAAAGACTCAAAGACGACAATTAATCGCCAAAGACTTAAAGACTACAATTAATCGCCAAAGACTCAAAGACAACAATTAATCTCCAAAGACTCAAAGACAACAATTAATCGCCAAAGACTCAAAGACGACAATTAATCGCCAAAGACTTAAAGACTACAATTAATCGCCAAAGACTCAAAGACAACAATTAATCTCCAAAGACTCAAAGACAACAATTAATCGCCAAAGACTCAAAGACAACAATTAATCGCCAAAGACTCAAAGACAACAATTAATCGCCAAAGACTCAAAGACAACAATTAATCGCCAAAGACTCAAAGACAACAATTAATCGCCAAAGACTCAGAAGGCAATCAATCAGCAAATTCCTAAGCAGACAATTAAACACCAAAGACTTAAGACAATCAATCGCCAAAGACTACAATTAATTGCCATAGACAACAATTAATCACCAAAGACTTTAAGACAATAAATCAGCAAATTCCTAAACAGACAATTAATCGGCAAATACTCTAAGACAATTAATCACCACAGACTCAAAGACGACAATTAATTGGCAACGAGTCTTTGCCGATTAATTTTCATCATTGAGTCTTTGGCAATTAATTGTTTTCTTTGAGTCTAAGACAACAATCAATCTCCAAAGACTCAAAGACAACAATTAATCGACAAATTCCTAAACAGACAATTAATCGCCAAAAACCCAAAGAAAACACTTGATTGGCAAGCCACAAAACAGACAATGACATTTTCAGAGACTCAAATAAGAGAACTAATCACCAAATCCCTAACCAAACAATTAATCACAAAAGACTTAAAAACACAATTAATCGTCAAAGCGTCAAAAAAGATATAATAACAAATAACCATAGTCTCAATTGTTCCTTAAACAATTAATTGTTAGCCAAATGCCATGCTGTGACAGGCCTAATGTTGTGTGAGTGAAAGCAGAGAGGGTGAAAACACTGATAGCTGAACGCTGTTGAATCTGTCTGCTCAGGGGAATCACAGGAGGAGGTTTAAAGCGCTTTAAGCCGCAGTCATTTGAATGGAAATAGAAAGATAAATCAATACAGCAGAGCAAATTCTGGGGGTGGAAACAGATGTATTGACACTGGCTCTCCTAATGAATGGGAAAATGTTCTCTGTGGTCAGAAGAAAAGGCGAAAGGAGAATCCACCTCACATTCACTCTGAATGTTTGTCTGAAATGCTTGTTCATGAACTCTGACACAGAACAGAAGCTGCTTAGAGGCAAAGTGACTAAATAATGAATATTATAAATGGATTGGACAAGCCAATAAACAAACAAATATGGTTTATGAATAAATTATTAGTGGTGCCTAGTGTTACTGTTATTGCTCAGTCTTTGTCAAAGACTCTGTCATTTATCCTTAATAAATAAACAAAATAAAATGAATTAGTGGTAAACAACATTTACATTTGGATAAATTTTTAAATGCAAAAGAAGGTTATGCACATACTAGAATCCTAGTAATAAAACAAAATGTAATTAAATTAAATAAAAAAAAGGTAATTAAAAAAAATTAAATATAAATAAAAAACAGTGGTAGACAACAAAATTTAAATTTAAATTCTATTTTAAGTTGGCGCCAGTGGTGTAGTGGTGTAGTGGTTAGTGCGTCGACACATGCACTCCGGTGCTCGCGGCGACCCGGGTTCGATTCCGCCTCGCGGTCCTATGCCGATCCTTCCCCTCTCTTTGCTCCCCATGCTTTCCTGTCAATTCTCTCTACTGTCCTATTAAAAATAAAGGTGAAAACCCCGAAAAAATAATTATAAAAAAAAAAATTCTATTTTAAATCGAAAAACTCTATGCACATACTAAAATCTTAGTAATGAAATAAAATAAAAAGTTGGTTCATTATGCTGTGGCGACCCCAGATTAATAAAGGGACTAAGCCGAAATAAAAAAATGAATGAATGAATGAATGAAGAATTAAAAATAAAATTAGTGGTAGACAACAAAATTGTAATTATATATTTTTTTATAAATAAAATAAATAAATAAAATAAAGTAAAAAATACAATAAAATAAAAAATAGTTGTACACAACAAAATGAAAATATTCTTTTAAATGCAAGAATTGCTATGCATATACTAAAATCATTGTAATAAAATAAAATAGTGGTAGACAACAAAATCTAAATTAAAATTACTTTTTGAAAGCAAAAAAGTCTATACACATACTAGAATCCTAGTAATAAAATAAAATTGTAAATAATGGTAGATAACAAAATGAAAATTATTCTTTTAATTGCAAGAATGGCTATGTACATACTAAAATCCTAGTAATAAAATAGTGGTAGACAACAACATTTAAATTTAAATATTTTTAAATGCAAAAAATTCTATCCACTAGAATCCTAGTAATGAAAAAATGAATAAATAAAATAATGATAGACAACTAGATTACAAATTATTATTTAAATGCAAAACGGGCACATAAAAATATCCTAGTAATAAAAACAATGAAATAAAATAATGGTAGGCAACTAAATTAACTTAAATTATTTTTTAAATGCAAAAAAGGCTATGCACATACTGGAATTTTCGTAATAACAAAATACAAAACAAAACAAAATACAAAACAAAACAAAAATAGGTGGTAGACAGCAAAATTAAAATTATTCTTTTAAATTCAAGAATGGCTATGTGCATATTAAAATCCTAGTAAAAAAACAAAATAGTGCTAGACAACAAAATTAATTAAAATGCATTTTTAAATGCAGGAAAAAAGGCTTTGCACATACTACAATCCTAGTAATAAAACAAAATAAAAGTTGTCAATAAAATTAAAAGTTAATAACATTTTCAAATGCAAAATAGCCTAAAATATAGGCACATACTACAATACTAGTAATGAAATAAAATAAACATAAAAAATAATAAATAAAATAATGGTAGAGAACAACATTAACTATTAATTCAATCTAATTTAAAGTAAATGGAAAAAAAGGCAAGTAATAATAAAATATGCAGTTTTAAATGTAAAATAAAAGTAAACAAAAAAACTCTATAATTTTTTGAATGCAAAAAAAGACTACTACACATACTACAATCCTAGTAATAAAATAAAAAAATAATAAAACCAAATATAATAAACATAAAATTAAGTAAAACAAAACAGTCAGTTTAATAGATATTTCACAGGATTCAATAGAGTTAAAAATAAAAAATAAAAACAATTTTGTTATATATGCAATTAGAGATTTTCAAAGCCACTAAATGTTAAGGACTACTACAATAAAATCATTGTACATTATTTATTAGTAGTAAAAGTTGTAATTTTATAATAACAAAAAAAAAAAGAAATCAATTGACACATACAAAAAAAATAATAAAATGTTTACTATTTATAACATCCATTTATGTTAGAAACTAAAACAATTACAATTTACAAATGTGGAAGATCAATATTTTAAAAAATCTGAGAAATATTCCGGAAAAAGCAAACAAAACATCTGAATGACATGATGTGGAAACTGAGCGTGAAGGAGCCTCACAGGTGAATGAACACTTCATTCAGGAAATCCTTTCAGCGCGAGCATTAATGGAGCTGCAAACACAAGCACTCATTCCAGCACAAGAAATCTGAAAAATCTGTCATGCTACAAATCTGTTTATGAGCACTTTTCTTTTAAAACCGTAAAGGCAGAAGAGCTGTAAGCACGCTTCAGCGTTTAATCAATGTTCTCTAATGAGCTATTTATTGTGGATTGGCTCAAAAGATCTGCTTTTTAAACTGGGATCAATAAACGTTATGTAAAGCCTAGAGCTGACCTCATCAAAAAGCCTTTATAAGACAATATCATCACTAAAGAAAGACAAGCTGAACGTGTGTCCTGTTCAGAGATGTTTTAAAATGCTGTTCATGATGCTGAATGTGACTCATTAAGAAACTTTTTATTGATGCATAAATGTTTTATGTTTTATTCATGATTACATTTACATATGAATGATGTGATGTGGATTGTTTCACTTAGCTGTCATTGTGTAGATTTTCATTGCCGCATTTATTAGAATATTCAGTGAAAACTAGCAGTGGTCTGAACTGGCAATATGACACATATTAAAAATAATGTGCTTAGGGTGTTATTTGTTTTCAGGATTTCTACAGGTCAGGATTTCTACAAGTCAAATTTAAGACTTTAAGACCCTTTTAAGACCATCATGAATTAAATTTCATACTTATACAAAGTTTAACAATACATTTTTTTTTTTATTTACCGTTTATTTATTTATCTACTTTTTTAATTATTCAGCTTGCCACAAAAGCAAAAAAAATCTAACTTGGTTATTTCTTAGCCACAGTGTCAAAACAAGAAAACTCTAGTTGTATATACTTTTATTCCAACATAATGTTTCTTTTTTTTAAATGACAAGTTTAAAATTCTTAAAAATATATTTTTATGGACACAATTACATGATCAAAAAATATATATTTGTCAGCTATTTGTCTGAATGAACTGAATAACTCCTAATCAACATAATTCTTTTCTATTATAAAACCTTGCCAGTTCCACGTCTATTCATACTATTTCCATTGCGCCTTCAGTAATTAGTTTTGTATAAATGGATGAGCATGTAAAGAGAAATATTGCTTTGTTACTAACAAGAGAAATTGTTTAATTGTTTTTTTATTTCCCTAATTAAAGAATTAAATGAACAATTTGCTGTAAAAATCTTGTCTTATCTTAAGCTAAAATGCAAAAAAATAAATATTTCTTTTCTTTATATTCATAATAAATTTAATTTAATTTAATTACGTTACATTTAATTTAATTTAATAAAATAAAATAAGGTAAACAAATTAATTTAAATTGAAATATTTGTTTAAAATGCAGAAAAAATACATAAAGAAAATTTAGATTTAATTGTATTTATAATCAACTTAATTAAATAAAATAACAGAATTAATTTCTATCAATTTTTAAAATGCGAAAAAAAGAAGGACATTTATATTTATTTTATTATATTTAAAATCATTTTATTTTAATTTGGCGAACAACAGAATTTGGACATGCACGATAAATGCGCTATATAAATACACGTTACATTACATAACACTTACATTCTTTTTTTTTAAATGCCATTTTACTTAAAAAACAGCTTGATGTCACAGAGACTTTTGCACATACTAGAATTCAGAACTGTTAAATTTGGACTGCAAAAAGGAAACAAAGCAAGAAAGGAACATTCTAGCAGTGCACATTCATTGCATCATTTTGCTGGACCCAAACCGCTCACATATTTTTCATCCCTTTCAATTAAGCCTCAGTGCTGCATTTTTAGCTGCTTGCTTTCTAACTCTCACTTAATTGTCTGGTGAACCCTTTCATAGCCCCGTTTTTTTTCCGTTTTCAAGTCCCCGAGTCGTCGTCTGTAGAGGCATGGGGAGGTTTGTGCAGTGGCCGTTTATCACATGTCAACAGCAGTAATGATTTTCTCCTTTCTTCTAAAGACTGGTGCTGGGATTAGCCAGCAATTAGAATGCTCTCCAAGCTTTCCCTCAATGAACATGTATGTAAGCTCAGTTCAAAATGCATCACGGATCATTCATTTCGCTGTAAATGTGCTTTTTGTGCTGCAAGCAAAAAGAAAAATGCAAATGATCTGCTGTTCCTCAACATGTATGGGGTGTTTATAAGTAGGTATCTAGTGCATATAGAAAGGAAAAGCAAGTGTAAACTACAGGTGGTTTGCCAAGCCCACTCACCTCTGTTGAGCACACTCAGAATTGCACAATGTTTTTCTAAAACCAGTAGTGTTGATGACAAAGTGTCTGGTGCATACAAAGAGGAAAGAGTATGTCACTGTCAGACATTTGTCTTTATCGGATTCTGTCTTGCATTATATCAAAGACTATAGCATACACAAGACGTATCGGTCGTATAGTTTTGAATGGGGAAAAGTGTAATGATCAATATGGTAAATAAAGCCCAAACTTCTAGTACAGAAGCCAATAATGGATAGATATAAACTTACATTTCTCCAGGAAAGGAGCTAGATCCTTGCATTTAAGCCCAAGCCCGACAGGGCTTATGCCCATAGGGTCGGGCTTTAGAGCCAATTTTCACGTTATAGTTATAGCAAGCATATTAAGCTTCGGGCCTGCATTAGAAAAAAAACTTGAAAAAAAAATAATAATAATAAGGTTTAATGAGATCTAATGTGTGCGGTCTGGAAGCACCAGCGATGTCTCATGCATAGAGATTTCAAGCCATGTACAATGAACATAAAGAGAAAAATTGCTAATGGCAAACTTATTATAACTGTGAAAAACGTTGGAGGAAAGGCAAACTTCTGGTCAACTTTTCAAATAGTGACAACTTTAAATGATGAGCTAACTAGTGATGCACAAGGCACAACTTGTAAGCACCAGCTGGATTTTATTCCAATTATGCACAAATCCAGCACCACCCGCATCATCGTTTATTCTTATTTCAGTCTTAAGAAACACTGATGCTTGCTGTCAAAGGCTACATTATTCAAGGGCATTCGTTATGACAGGCCCAGATTGGCTAATCGGGAGAACCGGGAGAATTCCCGGTGGGCCGGTCCGTTTTTTGGCCACGAGGGCCAGTGTCCCTAGCTGCTTGCACTCTCAGCAGTTGCACTTTTTTTCATTTATTTATTTATTTGACCATAGCCTCACTCTTTTTATTCATTATTTTGCCGCAGCTCCGCTCTTTTTATTTTTTTTCTCGCAGCCCCGTAAACAAAATGCAGCCTGCAAATTATTAATGATGTAACTATCATCATTCGACTCTAAACAGCGGCACCTTAGTGAATGTAAGAATTCGAATAATTAATATTGATTAATAATACACCTGCTCAATGAAAATCAGATGATTCACTACATTAATAAATCTGACATAACTTGATCAGAAATTAAAAAGGAGAGAAAAAGATTAAGCCATCAATAAAAGTCTTGCAGGTCATAGTGCCATATTTGTTTTTCATTCCAGCCACATTAGATCAACAGCGCCACTGTTGACCAGTGGTCAGTATGTTAAAATATGACACGGCCGACCCGTGTTCGAACCTTATCTGAAAATTTTTTTTTTTTTTTCCATTTTTTATTGTTAAGACATATAATACTGTTAGGGTTGTTGGAAATTTGAAGTTCTAAAGCAGCTGTTTTCTTGAAAAATGACGTGAAAGTGTCCTCAGAAACTGAGTTGGAAATGACCTTATTTTAATAGTCAGTCGTGAACTGAGATGGGCCGGTCCAAGGCTTGAAACTCCAGGGCTGAAAAGGAGTCCCACTCCGGCCCTGCGTTATGATAATGGGCATTCGATTCAAATTCCGATAATAATTTGTTTCCTTTTTAATAAAAATATATTTTCTTTGAAAATTAAATGTAATAAAAGCACATCAGCACAAAGGAATAATCGGACGCTCAAGATGTAATCTTTAAAAATATGACATATTAAAACATTTGCATATATGAAAGAGGATTGTGGTAGTGAAGCATTAATTAAATCCTTCCACTAACCAAAACAAATCATCCACGCGCACAGTTGAGTAGTGAACGGGCTCAAACAAAAATATAATTCGTATATTTTTCTGGGAAAAAATATATTTTTAAAACAAATTTTGTATACTTTGTGTCTTAGTTTTAATATATATCTTTGTCAGTTAGCTACTAGATAAAATAGAAGAACGAATAATATTTGAGGTGAAGTGCTTCAAGTTCGCTATATGCTTCAACAATCCCAAAACACACATTGGATTGTTAAATAAAATAATAATCTAGCCTAAACAAAATTTAAATGGTTTAAAACACCTTGAATGGTAGCAGTTCCATGCTAGGAGGCTGCGAAGCTGGATCTGAATTGTCCGATGAAAGAGGCACGCGCTGGGCTTGGACTTTCCCCGGCTCAGGTGCTTATTAGACTGCGGTCTCCGCCGCATGTGAGGAATCAATATTTGTCTCATTAGTTTTAGGCCTTTTGGCAAATTTCTCAATTAAGTTTAGCTGTTTTAAAGAGTGTTTACACATTTTAAACCTTGTTTTAAAAAAATAGCTATCTGAATTGCAAGTTTTAGTGTGCGGAAAAACCGCCAGCAAAACTAAAGCCAATAGATTTCTTTACCCTTCTCCCACCATGCAAGTACATACACACTTTGACACATAAATACACACCTTTATTTTTCTTTCTTGCTTTGTCAATATACTGTAGTGTATACTGTTTAACAATCAATTTAAATTATGTAAAAAAAATCATTTAAAAAAGCTGCATTAATTTGCGCCCTCTCATGGTAGTCACGCGCAGTACATACAGTCGTACGGCTGCAGGTGCCACTGGGTTAAATTGAGTAAACTCACTGTGAACAACATACTGCTTGAATATCGATGTCACTTAAACTAAATTCTACATTTTAAAAAGAACAAACCAAAAAAACTCCAAACGTTTCTCTAAATTATTCTAATAAAAAAAAATCAACTTTCTATTAAATACAAATCTGGTCCATTTTAATGGTTGTAACAGTACAAACTGTTTGGCGGGAAAAAAAACAGGCTTCAAGTCGGACTCAGGCCAAAAATTTTTATGAGCTGTTGGACAAAGGCCGGCTACAGCCTGTGCGTCCTGGGCCAGGGCCGGGCTAGGGCTTAATTTTAAGGCCTGTGCAGGGATCTAAAAGGAGCTCGAACCAGACGGGTGCTTTTTGTGGTCAGCAAACACACTGGAATCTCAGCGAATACTTGCTTCACAGACATAAGAAATATATCCACATAAAGCTTGAAATCTCTACTTTTAAACAACCAACTACACTTAAAATAAAAACATTTTTGGTTTTGTGATCTGTATGAAATGAGCATGAGGTACAGTCCATCCTGTCAAACACGCATCTCATGACAGAAACTACTAACTGCCCAAAATATGAAGGAACTCTGCAACAATTTTGTAATAATTGTGCACGTCACAAAATTGAGACACTTTGTTGATTTTGTGTTCAAATAAACGATCACAGATTTACAAAATCCTGAAAGGTCTGTGTAATGAACTTAGTTTGTCCACAAAATTTATTGAATATTCTGCTGTCGCTTATCCCCTGTCGACAGCAGTAATGCTTTTCTTTTTTTCTTGAACTGGTCCTGGGATTAGCCAGCAATTAAACGGACTCCAGGCTTCTCTATAGTCATAAAAGCGTCCCCAGAGACTCGACTAACACGCGGGTACACAGAGAGCCTCAAACGCACACACAAGCACTTCAAAAGCTTACACTCCCTCTGTCAGATTCAGAGGAGAAAGGAGAAAAAAAGTGTGCAAGAGCTAAAATAGCAGGTTTCACAGTAACAGTGAGTCAGGCTGAGACAAGTAAGTGTGTGTGTGTGTGGCAGCGCTTGGCTCGCTCTGTTGCCTGTCCAGGAATATTTCCAGCACCTGGTCCCTCATTATTTGCGGCCCTAAAACTTCAAGTGAAACTTCAGCAGCAAAAAAAAAAAAAAGGCCGCCTTTCCCATCCGGCTTGATCTAAAGCCATTACCAGAGTGCGAATCAACCGAGACGTGCCAAAATGGGAGAGAAGTTCATTATTTCAGTGTCAGCTTTGTATTCTGCAAAGAAATTTAATCTCCATCCAACTGGGGATCCAAAGTTCCCTCACAACTTTCAATTTACACGCTATATTGACTTCTGCTCAAGTGGAAAAACTGCATTGGAGGGTTTTAAGTTGTAAAAACATTTATGATGATTAATTCTAAATTGAAAATTAAACAAGGATTGATTTAAAAGACATTTGAAATAAATTTCACTCAATAATATATGAAAAAGTGGCATAACAATTGTGAAAGCCTTTTTAAGCAAATAAACTTGATATTTTGGAGCTTTGGTGTTGCTTTGGCCGGCTTTTCATATATTATATCTTTTTGGGTTTCTTTTTGTGAGGCTGAGTACCCATTCTAGATTGATGTGCATGCTTTTTGTCATTTTTTTTTTTTTTATAAATGTGACTTGCAATTTCTATTTAACTAATTCTGAAAGTCACAAGCAAATTCTGAAAAAAAAAAATTTTCAAAGCACTTTTTTCAATATAATATCAATTAACAGATAGTGATGCACAATAATAATTAGGATACTTTTTAAATAAATGAAAAATCTATATCTTGTTTAAAATGTAAAAAAAATAATTCATTGTAATTATTAAATAGATTATTTTTATATTCTCTGCTTTTAATCAAACCCCAACATTTTAAAATATTTAAAAATATGTTTTTAAATATAGTAATTTTTACATACTAAAACATACATCAGAATATTTTTAATATAAATGAAAAATCTATAGTGCGACACGGTGGCTCAGTGTTTAGCACCGTCACCTCACAGCAAGAAGGTCGCTGGTTCAAGTCCCGACCGGGTCAGTTGGCATTTCTGTGTGGAGTTTGCATGTGTTGGCGTCGATTTCCTCCGGTTGCTCTGGTTTTCCCCAGTCTAAAGACATCCCCTATTGGTAAATTGAATAAACTAAATTGGCCGTAGTGTATGAGTGTGTATGGGGGTTTCCCAGAACTGGATTTCAACTGGAAGGGTATCCGCTGTGTAGAACATATGCTGGATAAGTTGGCGGTTCATTCCACTGTGGAGTCCTCTCATGAATAAAGAGACTAAGCAGAAGGAAAATTAATAAATGAATGCATAATTTATATCTTGTTTAAAGGTTAAAAAACTGATTAATTAAAAATAATAAATAAATAAATAAGCATTATTTTTTTATCACATGTAAATGTATTTTAAAAAATTTTTTTTAATTATAATAATGTTTAAATACTAAAACATAAATCAGGAAGTTTTTTAATAAATGGAAAATCTATATCTTGCTTAAATGTTACATTTTTTAAAAATAAATAAATAATAAATACATTAGTTTTATATTCTCTGCTTTTAAATCAAATTTAAGATTTTAAAATATGTAAAAAAAAATTTTTACTTTTAAAAAATTTATTATTTGTTTTCAATGTACTATAGTACTATAACACGAAAAAATGATCTTGCAGCATATTTCAAGGTGACATGTAATCTGTTCCATGTTTAAAAGGCTTTTTATTACCACAGGTCGATATGTAGTGAAATACAAGCATAGGCCAATTGAAAAGCATCAGATTACAGAAGAAGAGCAGGATGCATGTATGATTCATTTTGAATTGAAATGTCAGCTTCACCCTTATATTTCCCATCATTGTGACAATTACTAAAACTTGACTACCTTTCAGTCATAACAATTGAACCTTGAGCCATTAAATATTACCAATTTTAAAAGGTATGTTTTTAAAGTTTCAGCTTAAAATACCTTATATCTTTTATTTAAAACACTTCAAATGTCCTTATTGGGTAAAAGCAAAACATGTTGCTTTGTATCTCTTTAAATGCAAATGAGCTGCAGAACAGAAGAGGGCAGAGCCTATGCAGCCTCAGTTTCCCCAAGCAAATACACTTAAACCGATTTACAATCGTGAGTGGAGTCTACCCACTCCAACACCAGTGTGCAGCATCCACTTGGGTGACGCAACGGCAGCCACAGGACAACGGCGCCAGTGCGCTCACCACCAACCAGCTATTGGAGACAGTGATAGAGCCAATTCAGTGGATGGGGATGATTGAGAGGTCATGATGGTAAGGGCCGATTGAGGGAATTGAGCCAGGACACCAGGGTTACACCCCTACTCTTTACAAGAAGCGTCATGGGACAGAGAGTCAGGACTTTGGTTTAACATCTCATCTGAAAGACGGTGCCCAATGACAGTATAGTGTTACCTTCACTATACTGGGGCGTTAGGACTTACACAGACCGCAGGTTGAGCGCCCCCTCCTGGCCTCACTAACACCACTTCCAACCTAGTTTTCCCATGTGGTCTCCCATCCAGGTACTGACCAGGCTCAGCCCTGCTTAGCTTCAGTGAGTAACCGGTTTTAGGCTGTAGGGTAATATGTCTGTGGAATATGTTGTTAGGACTGTAACTATTGTTTGTTGTTTGTCTTTAATAACTGAAGATGGTTTAGGTGGCTTGACTTTTATTTATAGTGTCTGTATTTGCATAAGTTTTTATTTTTACAGACATTAATCGTCTATAGGTTTCCGTTAAAAACTTTATTTTTCAGAAAACTGAAAAAAAAAATGCTGGATTCTACACAATCGATTTATGTTGGGACAACATGAATTAAGTTAGCATTGTAGTAAGTTACAAATTTAAGTAGATAAAACAAATAAGTTGGCACAAAAAACTCTCAAGAATTGTGCTGTTCCCACTCATTTTAAATCAGTAAAAAACAAATGTAATTTGTTTTGAGAGTAGATTTTAAAAGCGGACGGCATGGTGGTGCAGTGGTTAGTCCTGTCGCCTCATAGAAAAAAAAGGTTGCTGGTTCGAGCCTTGGCTGGGTCCATTGTTGGCAGTGTGTGTGAATAAGTGTGTATGGGTGTTTCCCAGTGATTTTTTGTAGCTGGAAGGCTATGCGCTGTGCAAAACATATGCTGGATAAGTTGGCGGTTCATTCCACTGTGGCGACCTGATTATTAAAGGGACTAAGCTAAAGAGAAAATGAATGAATGATTCTAAGAGTATTGATTAGGCAGACTTATCTTAAAGTAAACAAACACGCAAGTTTGTTTTTGTGCATTGTGGGGACATTACATTATGGGTTTCCATTGTTTTCATTCTGTACAGTCTGTATTTTCTATCGTCCCACCCCAACCCTATCCCTAAACCCAACCCTCAGAGGAAACTGTGTTTAATTTAACAGGGGAAAGCATTCAGTATGAATTAGAAGCCTTTTGAGTAATGGTTACATCAGCAATGACCTAAAAATTCATCACCTTCTTGTAAAGCCTGTGTCATTCCCATGTCGTTATACACATTTGTGTCCTGAAAATCACTTCCTCACACACACAGACACAATACCCAACCTTAATACTGAAGGTATTGACCTTATTCTAAAATGCGGAAGTGCGCCTGTTTTCGCGATTGTCTTAGAACTTCCGATTCAGTTGCCTATGGGGGAAATGACTAGGAATAATAAATGGCAGAAAATGGCCAAACTACTTGCTCAACAAACAAATGTTTGCATGACTACACAGACCAAGTAGCATAATATAATAAGAAAATATTAAATTGCAACATCAAGCAGCGTAACGAGCAGTTGTTAACGTCAAAAAATTAATGGAAGTGAATGTGACCGGAAGTCGCGAGACAAAAAGATTCAAATGGCAGCGCCCACTCGTCAGCTGAAAATAAGGTGAATACTGAAAAAAAAATAAGAGTACAACATAAGATCCAGTAAACTTCAGCCTAAGTCTATTTAATCTAAATGTCTAGACTGGAATACAACATATACAAATGTATTCCCTGCCGCAGAAATAAACTCACTGACATGATCTTAAAATACTTTATGATCACAAGGTTGATAGCTTTCTGCTCAGGGCATTTCGCCATCTCTATAGAGAACTTTATTAAAACAAGAACGACGCACCCGGTGCACTCTGAGATATTGCTAATATCAATATGCATTGAATTTATCGCTACTGAAATCCCGAGGCCTGGTCTGCAGAGAGAAAGCTCGCCACAACCTCATTCAACAGAGAGTGAATTAAAGCGTAAACAGAACAGCCTGAGGCTAAAAACACTCAATGCTAAACCAAGCTTACTGTAATGTCCATCTTCAAAGTCACAGCACAGACGCAGCTAAATTTTTTAAAACGGCAAACTTCTCACATCCTAAATATTAAAGCAGTCCTGAGATGCCATATTTAGCATCCAGTTATTGAAATAAAAAACGTAATCATTACAAACAGAGATTTGAAAAGGACCTATTATGCAAAAATCACTATTATTAGGGGTTTAAAAGCAGTTGTGTGGTAATAGTGTGTGAATATACCCAGCGTTTAAACACTTTGATTGACATTCTCACTTTGTACGCGTCATGAGAGGGGCCCCGCCCATTAGTGACGATCTCTCTCTCATTAGCATAAATAACCTTGAGCGAGAAGCAGTCATCCACCATTAAGAGTTTTTGAATGTTGAAAATAAAGGCTGTGTCCGAAAATTGCATACTTCCATACTGTATAGTACGCTAAAAACAGTATGCAAGCCAAGCAGTATGTCTGAATTCAATAAAATTAAATAACATAGCACATTTATAATAAAATAAAATAACATAGCACATTTGCATACCTACATAGTAGGTAGTGCTGTCGCCTCACAGCAAGAAGGTTGCTGGTTCGAACCTCGGCTCAGTTAGCGTTTCTGTGTGGAGTTTGCATGTTCTCCCTGCCTTCGTGTGGGTTTCCTCCGGGTGCTTCGGTTTCCCCCCACAGTCCAAAGACATGCGGAACAGGTGAATTGGGTAGGCTAAATTGTCCGTAGTGTGTGGATGTTTCCCAGAGATGGGTTGCGGCTGGAAAGGCATCCACTGCGTAAAAACTTGCTGGATAAGTTGGCGGTTCATTCCGCTGTGGCGACCCCGGATTAATAAAAGGACTAAGCCGACAAGAAAATGAATGAATGAACATAGCACATTTATTGCGTCATTGCGTCCTTAAAGTAACACATTTAGTTATGTTTTATTTATTTTTTAAGTGACTACAAATTATAATATATTAAAATGAATGTTATCTGTGCTGCAAATCAGCATATTAGAATGATTTTTAAAGGATCCTGCACTGAACACTGGATTAAAGGTGCAGTAGGTGATTGTATTCAGAAGCATTTTTTGTTGTGCTGGTTGAAAGTCTCTTCACAGTCTAATAGTAATGATTACAGTAAATTATCTAAATGTATTTATAAGTATTTTTATATTTTGGGTAAGGCATAAAGCAAAAAAAGTTCATCCAATTAAATAGAGTCGGGCCGTCATCTCTCATAATTCCGATAAGTTGCCCAATCTGTCTGTCAGCAAATGCAGATTTGAACAACTGCGCAGCCGTTTGTACGCAGCTCCGCCGACCGCCGCTCATTCATGAGAGAGAGCACGCATGCGCACGATCGGTAAAAACATGCTGAATCAAAACTTTTTAAAAATTTGAATCAATATTGAAGTTACCTTTGCACGCTGGAGAAAGGATGACACCATGTCTGAAGGATTTCTCTCAAACATGTAATGTTCTGTTTTCAAACTGTTTTAGCTTCACGCAAAGCTGATGTAACGTTAGATGTTGTTGTTACAAATGGGTTATATCTTCACAGAAGTGTTGTTCAGCCGCTAAAATCTTCCGATGAAAGATTGATAAGACTATTTTCAGTTTCATAAGGGACCTTTTACAGCACAGGTGTCAAACTCAGTTCCAAAAGGGCCGCAGCTCTGCAGAGTTTAGTTCCAACCCTAATTAAACACACCTGATCAAACTAATTGAGTCCTTCAGGCTTGTTTGAAACCTACAGGTAAGTGTGTTGGAGCAGGGTTGGAACTAAACTGTGCAGGGCTTCGGCCCTCCAGGAATTGAGTTTGACATCCCTGTTTTAAAGCATCGATAATGTAGATTTTAATTAGTTTAACAACAAAACACAAGTTAATACCGCTATTCCGCCTAGTCTCTCCCTATATTGTTTACCATGCAACTCTAAATATTCACTCTGAAATAGCATATCAGTTTGGCTTGAACGCTGCCGGACAAGCACTAGTCGCTTTTAACACATGAGAGAGGGTTTTTTTGCGGTGCTCGTGTTTCAGGAGGCGTGGCTCTAGACGACAGGGGAGGGACTGTGATTCAAAGATTTATGCTAAGTTGTTAGCATTGTGGAAGATCACCTACTGCACCTTTAACGAGGCAGAAAATACAGCTAAAGTAATATACATTTTAAAATATATTGTCACAAACAAAAAGATTTTTCAAATTGTAAAAATGAATATCGATACTGCTGTTTTCATTTAATGTAGACAAAATTATTGCAGATTTTGTCAGACAAAAAAGACCTCTAAACACAATATAACACTTTATACACACTATATAACATCCCCTTGAGACACATCCATCAACAACAGTTTACAGATTTCAACTTTCAATGTTTAATGGACAAAACAAGCAAAACAAGGCCACGTTTCTAGACGGTGATTCGATACACCATAACTTGTGTTTAATCAAGGAGTTATTGCGTCTGCTATGATTGATTGTCTCATTAACTGAACCATGTACTTCTTATAATTATCTAGTGCTCAGGTAATTATTCCTGAATGCAGAAAACATAAAAACATAATGGAGCACTGATTAGCAATTTCTACTCCGCTTCTCCATGCAGGTAATCATTGCACTTTCTGTGGTGGTCATTACATTCAAAATGGATGGCGGATGCAGATATTAAGATATTTCGCAATCAAATTATTAATCTAAACTAGAATGTCTGTGTATATACACACACGTTTGTCATGTTTCTGTTGACATATATGATTACTGTTGTTATATAATGTTAAATGTAATTAGAGCAGGGATGGGCAAACTCGGTCCTGGAGGGCCGGTGTCCTGCACAGTTTAACTCCAAGATCACTAGAAATTTATAAGCAGGTGTGTTTGATTAGAGTTGAGGACACTGATTGGCATGTTCAGGTGTTTTTGACTAGTGTTGGAACAAAACTCTGCAGGGACACCGGCCCTCGAGGATCCAGTTTGACCATTCCTGAACTAGAGTAACTTTTTTTTTTGCATTTAATAAAATTGTTAATTTCATAAATGTTACACATATTCTTTCCTTTAAATCCTTTATTATATTTTATGTAATTAAAAAATAAACAAATAGCTCATTTGACTGAAATCAACAAATAAGCATCTCAATATGGTAATGAAGCTCTCAAGCCACGCCACCAAACTTATTCCAAAGACCGCCATGAACTGATTACATGTGGCTGCCATTTTAAAAACGAAATCGAGGCTGCGGTGGGAAGCAACCCGGAAGTATCGCCTGAGTCACACAGTAATGTTGTGTGCCTGGCTGTATTCCTTATCAGCAAAGAGAAAGTGGCACATGCTAGCAGTGACTAGCTACATGCTAATACTGGTTAGCCAAGTGCTTTAACATGATAGAAATGTTTACTAAGCATTGAGATTTGATCAAGCATGTATGTGAGGCTTGCCTAGTAACAACCCAGTGTACCCTAGCAACTGCCAAGGAACGCCTTAGCAACCACCTAGGAAGATCTTAGCAACCACCAAGCAACTACTCAGAACAACCAGCTGGCAACCAATTAAAATGCATTGTAACCCAGCGAATTACCACGGCAAACCCCATTCACATTCTCTTTAGGAAATTTACATCTAGTTATTGTTATTATTGTGGGTAATATTAATAATTATATTAATAACTAATTATAATTATTTAGTTGTTGTTATTGTAATTATTATTATTATTTTATTATATTATTTTATAATAATAACAACAACAGCCATTATTAATATTCATTCATTCATTTTCTTTTCGGCTTAGTCCCTTTATTCGCCACAGTGGAATGAACTACCAACTTATCCAGGATATGTTTTACACAGCATATGCCCTTCCAGCCGCAACCTAACACTGGGAAAATTATAATAATAATAATAATTATTATTATTTATTAGTAGTAGTAGAAGTAGTATTATCATAATTATTATTATCGTTGTTTAAATTATTATTATTATCATCATCATTATCATTATTATTATTATTATTTATTTATTATTATTAATAGTATTATCATAATTATTATTATTATTATTATCATTATTATTATTATTATCATTATTATTATTATCATTATATATATATATATATATATATATATATATATATATATATATATATATATATATATATATATATATATATATATATTTATTTATATATATATATATATATATATATTATTATTATTATCATCATCACCATCATTATCATTACTATTATTATTATTATTACTACTACTACAACAACAACAACAACAACAACAACAACAACAACAATAATAATAATAATAATAATAATAATAATAATAATAGCCATTACAAGGTTGTGTTTCCAGGGAAATAGAAATGCTAATTTCATAAAATAAAATATAAAATTTGCACACATGTAAAACTATACATATTTGTTTTGATTTTTACCTTTATCATAAACAAACTAATTGATAGACAATTGATCGACTGAATTCCCGTCATAAAAATTGTATTTAAAGCGAGGCCCTTAAATTATTTTCTTTTCTTTTATTCATTCATTCATTCATTTTCTTTTGGCTTAGCCCCTTTATTTATCAGAGGTTGCCACAGCTGAATGAACCGTCAACTATTCCAGCATATGTTTTACGCAGCGGAAACACCCTTACACTCTTGCACACACTCACATCGGCCAATTTAGTTTATTCAATTCACCTATAGCACATGTCTTTGGACTGTGGGGGGGGACCGGGGTACCTGGAGGAAACCCACGCAAACAAGGGGAGAACATGCAAACTGTCGCAGCCAAAGCCCGAACCAGCAACCTTCTTGCTGTTAGCTCTTTTCTTTTAGTTTAACAATTTTTCAGAGTTTAGTCTTAGTCTACTTCAAATCAGCCATAAAATATACAGTACATGATAAAACCACAATATGAATCAAAACCAGACCAGAGCATCACCAACACCACCTACACTCTCCCTCAGAACGCTGCTTCACATTGGTCAAAATCTACATCCGTCAAGACGTCATTTCTGACTCTAAATAAAACCACTAGCCAAGCAGCCGACCACATCTGCATCTACAAAGTGCATGTGCGGTTGTGCTCAGTCCTGTGTTCGGTCTGTAAAGAGGCAGATGAACAGGTTGAGATGAATGCTGAAGTGTGGAGCTTCTCTCTGTGTGTGTTCACAGCTCTGATGAGTCACAGAGCGACAGAAGGAGAACAGACATGACAAACACAACTACACACTGACAGACTCACTGTATGCAGAGCACGCACTCACACACCGATCATCAACACGTTCTTTCTTTTAAAGAAGAGCAAATGTGGGTTACTAAGAGCACTCAAACATAGATATGTCCTGCTAGTTCAAACTACTCAGAGTTGAAATCAGAATTATTAGCCCAATAGCCCCCCTGTGTATTTTGTCCTCAATTTCTGTTTAACGAAAACTTTTTTAAACACATTTTAATAATTTCTAATAACTGAATTCTTCTATTTTTGACATGATGACAGTACATAATATTTTACTAGATATTTTTCAAGATACTAGTATTCCGCTTAAAGTGACATTTTAAGGCTTAACTATGTTAATTAGGGTAATTAGGCAATCCTTAATGATGGTTTGTTCTGTAGACTGTTGAAAACACATATTGCTTAAGGGGGCTAATAGTACTTACCTTAAAATGTATCTTAAAATTAAAAACTGTTATTATTACTGAGGTTTTGGATGGATATTCAACGCCTTACACTTAAATTATGGATGATCTCCATGATTGAGAATGTATCATATGAGAAAATGTTGGCCAAAATCAATAATGATTACAAGGAAATAGATATGTGGGAGATTTTCATTACCTCACTTGAAATATGAATGTATCTATCCTGTTATGCTCTGTACTATTATTTTTAGTATTTCTATACTTTTGTTACTGGTTGTAGAGTTATTTATTTAGTTTCAAAATTGATAAACAAATTTATAAATTGTGAAGAACTTGTATACATTTTATATATTTGCATGGTATTGTTTGTTATATCATGAAAAAAAAACTAATAAAAATCTCATAAAAAACAAAAACTGTTTTTATTCTAGCCGAAATAAAGCAAACAAGACTTTCTCTAGAAGAAAAAATATTTTAGGAATTATTGTGAAAAATGCCTTGCTCTGTTAAACATCATTTGGGAAATATTTGATGAAGAAATTCACAGGAGGGGGAATAATTTTGAGTTTATAAGCTAAAACATCACAATTCTTGACATTTTTTGGAGGACAACTTAAATGCTTTATGTTCAATCCACTTAAATTTGTTTAATAAAAAAACAAGTTACCTTACTAGCTGGATTTGTGTTGGGAAAACATAAGTGAATTGAGTGGAACCCTTCATTTTTTACAGTGAAGCATTTACAATTAAAGTCAAAAAAGATACCGAAAGATACAGAAATGCTGACTGTTTTTATAGTGTAGGGAGAAAATAAAAGCAAAATGTTATGGATTAGCAAAATAAAATATGAAAATACACCTTTTGTATGAACATATTTTATTTATTGTTTTTGCAATTTTTGTTTTTAGGTTAACTAGCTCTTTAATGTATTCAGCTTTAATGTGTAAAATTGGTTCAAGTGGATTTAAGTACCCAAAAACACAAAAGTTTAATTTTTCACATTATTCCACACAAATAAAAACTTAAACTGGTGACCATTGACGTCCCTTTTTTCTACTATCTGCTGGGTCTTAAAATGTCTTAAATTTAAAAAACCAAATTTTCGGCCTTAAAAAGTCTTAAATTCACTGAAATATTGTGTTGTAGGTCTTAAACCATTTTAAAGGGGATTTGATTTTCCTATCTAAATGTAAAATATATACCCAATCCTATACCCAATTGGGCCAACACAGATCCAATCACTAACAATATATTTCAGTAAAAGTTAAGAAATATTTATTTATAAACTGTTTACTTATTGATATGGTTTAATTATCTCCCTTACAATAACATTTGTCTTTAATGTTTTTAAGGTTTTAACTTGGCCATTAAAAAATCTTTAGAGTTTAGCCTGTAAGTCTGAAGTGTCATTCATTATTGTCCTTAAAAGGTCTTAAAAGTGTCTTCAAAAGGTCTTAAAAAGTCTTAAATTTGACTTAATGAAACCT
This sequence comes from Danio rerio, assembly GCF_052040795.2. NCBI lineage: Eukaryota > Metazoa > Chordata > Actinopteri > Cypriniformes > Danionidae > Danio > Danio rerio. Next base: position 40,500,809 of record NC_141031.1, read on the forward strand.
GAAGAAGCCCTGACTATGGATGTAAATAGTTAGAGGTTTTCAGCTTTCTTCAAAATATCTTCCTTTTTGTTTTCAACAGAAGAAAGAAACTAATAAATGGGAGACAAGTCCAAATTCTGGTAAAAAAAAAAAAAGCCACAATTGCTGTTTTCGGAGATTAAATACTGACTCCCAGGACCATTTGTACCGAAGTTGATATTTAGCCGCACCATATTGGTGCTTCATAACATCGTTTTTTTTATTATTATTATGAGGTGGGTTGTTAGCCAAACATTCAACCCCCAACCTGGAGGACCAGGACATACACAAATACTACGGACACTACGGACAATTTAGCTTACCCAATTTACCAAGTCTTTGAACTTGTGAGGGAAACCAGAGCACTTAAAGGAAACCCATGCCAACATGGGGAGAACATGCAAACTCAACACAGAAATGCCAAATGACCCAGCCGGACTCGAACTAGCGACTTTTTTTTGCTTTGAGGCAACAGTGCTAACCACTGCACCCCTCCTACTATACAAAGAAAATCATTATAAAGTCTAAGCTTTATAATACTGCAAGGAAGCCACTGTTAGTGCTGTATTGAGACAGAATGGAGACGTCCTGCTGTTGCAGTGAGGTTTGAAGGCCAGAGGAACAGAACAGTGAGTAACTATTAAGTGTCATATGATGGAGTTGGTCTGAAATAGGCAGATGTGGTTTTAACCTTTTTAAAATTGGCCTTTCGATGTGTGGTCCAGGGTGCATCACTGTATTGTATCAGTGTTTTTATCTGAGGCTTAACCTTTGTGCATCCACAAACTTTATTATTATGCATTATTATATTTAATTTATTATTTATTATTTTTACTTCATTTAAATCAAGGAAATTCGCTGCATAAAACATATGCAGGAATAGTTGGCGGTTCATTCCGCTGTGGCGACCCCTGATAAATAAGGAACTAAGATGAAGATAGATGAACAAATTAATTACAGGGATAGCTCACCCGAAATGAATTTTTTCTCACTATTTACTCACCTTCAAGTGATTCCAAACCTTTGCAAGTTTCTTTTTCAGTAAAAAACAAAAGAAGATATTTTGAAGAAAGCTGAAAACCTGTAACCATCGACTTCCATATTAAAAAAACAAGTTGAAGTCAATGGTTACACATTTTCAACTTTCTTCAAAATATCTTCTTTTGTGTTCAACAGTAGAAATCGAGTTTGGACAGTAAAAGGAGGACAGTATTGATGACAATTTTCATTTTTAGGTGAACTATCCCTTAAAGTTTAATACATTTTTGGTAGTTGGCCTGGAATGGGCAGATGTGGTTTTAACCTTTTTAAAGTTGGCTTTTGATGTGTGGTCCAGGGTGCAAAAACTCCATGGTCTGTACATGCCAATAAATAGATTTTATAGTTTTGTTTTATTTAGTTTTTTTCATTTAAAAAGCTGTGCATGATGTAAACCAATTACATTTTAAAATATAATAAAGTCAAGGGCAACCGCTGCGTAAAACAAATACCGGAATAGTTGGTAGCTCATACCGTTAAATAAGGGACAAACCAAAGGGAAATTAAAAAATGAACGAAGATATTAAAACGATTAAAGGGATAGTTCACCCAAAATGAAGATTTACTCAATATTTACTCACCTTCAAGTGATTCCAAACCCTTTTTTTCAGCAAAACACAAAAGAAAATATTTTGAAGAAAGCTGAAAACCTGTAACCATCGACTTCCATAAAAAAAAAAAGTTAAAGTCAATGGTTACACATTTTTAACATTCTTCAAAATATCTTCTTTGTGTTCAACAGTAGAAAGTGAGTAAAACAGGTTTGGAACAAGCAAGAAGGAGAGTAAATGATGAATTTTTATTTTTGGGTGAACTATCCCTTAAAGTTAAAAACATTTTTGGGAGTTGTCTGATGCTCAAAAGAATAATATAATGTTAACATGTGATGGGCTTCTGAGATTTAATGAAACGGAGTATTTTAAAGACACTGAGCGAGGTTGGTAAAATAATGCAGCGAGCTCACCAAGAACATTTATTAGATTTCTGTGTCGTTACAGTTCAGACTCTTTTATGAGGGCGATGTTTGTCGGTGGAGACAGCGATGTGCCTTTTCCATCTGCTGGGAAATAAAAGCGGCCAATACGACTCTCTCTCCCCATCCATCTCCCTTCTTTCCTCCTGTCTTTCTCTTTATCCATGTTTCACTAATAGCACAAACAACACCTACACACTCCCTCGGAAAGTCCATATAAACACACTAACAGCTTCTGTTTCCTCATTTTGGCCATCAGTCAAAAGCATGAAGACTTTCAAATATGTCTATTGTGAAGGTGATTTACTTTCCTCATATGATTAGATTCATGAATTCATGTGGTAGCATAATTAAATCTTAAAAGTGCAGAGAAATGCTTTGACGTGCATTTTTTATTCGACGTTTAACAATCTCAACTGAAACATCAACAGTGGGTGTGATGTAGAGTAGCCCCTACCCTTTCTCAACCCTTTTACGCATTCAATCACACCGGTGTGATTAGAACATTCAGAGTGCACTTGTAATGTAATGTAATGTAATTTAACGTCTCATCCGAAAGACGGATTAAACCGAGGTCCTGACTCTCTGTGGTCATTAAAAATCCCACGGCACTTCTCGTAAAAAGAGCAGGGGTGTAACCCCGGTGTCCTGGCCAAAGTCCCTCTATTGGCCCTTACGATCATGGCCTCCCAATCATCCCCATCCACTAAACTGGCTCTATCACCGTTTCTTCACTCCACCAATAGCTGGTGTGTGGTGAGCACACTGGTGCCGTTGTCCTGTGGCAGCCGTCGCATCATCCAAGTGGATGCTGCACATTGGTGGTGGTGTGGAGAGACCCCCCTCATGATTGTGAAGCGCTTAAGGTGTATGGCCATACACAATAAATGTGCTATATAAATACACATTACATTACATTACATCACACCGGTGTGATTAGAACATTCAGAGTGCACTTCATCAACTTCTCAAATTCAAATCTAATGGCATGCACTGAGGCATAGAAAAAGGTGCACAGTGCTTGTCCTAAATCACAATTAATCTGTATTTTCAAACAGTTCTATTTATTTTAGGTTTCAGAGATTAAAATACACATAATTACGAGCAAAACATACTATTTAAGGTTTGTAAAATACACGCTGATGTCTATGAAGACAGCAATAATAATTCTTTTTTTTAATATAACTGGACGATGTGCTCTGTTCACATAAGATACACACTCTTTGGCTGAGATCAAGTCGTTTGGCTAGATAAAACGATTCACTCCTAGGAGGGGGATAAAATCAGGGGCCGGGCGATTTACTTCCAAAAGGAAGTTGAAATTGGGGGGTACGTAATTAGAACTGTAAAGCCTAACTTTTCTACTTTAGGTGAAAAATCAAATATGTTTGGAGACATCCAAAGGATTAATAGATTAATAGGTACCGAAAATGTCCACAGAGGGGGGGTAATCACCAGAATGGGGAAGTCCCAGAGTAAAGTGAGAAAATATGATACACCGGAGTTTTGAAATATGGAAAAACGCTTTACCCTGTTTTTATATTATTTGTTTCAATTTTATGCATACTTGTCTATTTTATTCCTGTTTACGTAAAGCACTTTGAACTGCCACTGTGTCTGAAATGTGCTCTATAAATAAACTTGCCTTGCCATCTTTATATAACTAGAATATTTCTCTTTTCTTCTCCCAGATAAACAGTTGCTTACCTTCATGTATTTGGGATGAAAATTATGAATAATCATGACTTAAATCCAGCAGCTCGGAAAAACAAATGTGCTGCAGACGAGGGTGAATTCTACATGGGATACAGCTGAGGATACTAACGTCTATATAGCAAAAAGAAACAAAAAATGATATACATAGATCATTGGGGCTGGTGGGTCACATGATAAACTTGACGTGTCGTCATGGGAAGCTTAGAACACAATAGATTCATTATAGAAAGTAATTGTCACAAAAAAAACTCATGCAGGAGGGTCAGCTGGAGTATTTAAAACTAACGCATGAAAAGGCTTAAATAAACAGCCAATAGCATTTTGTTTTTACACAGCTGCCAGTGAGAGTGATTGAGCTCAAGCATGAAATGAAAAGCAAACGAGAAACGCCTTGAAGGGGGTGGAGCATGTCAGATACTAGACAGTATTTGATTAGTCGAGATTTGATAAAAACCGAAGTGTGAGGTCACAAGAAAAGAAATCGTTGATTCATTTAGGCGAAAGTGACAAAACTGCAAGCTTTACATGTGTATGTCAGGTTTATATCTTTTAAACGCCAATTATGTCACTGTTTTGGAGCAAACTAGCTTATAAATATCCTTAAAACTAACATTAAAAAACATTATTTTAATTTCACAGGACCTTTAACAACAATCTTATTTTTAAAGAGTAAACATTATAACACAAGAGTGCTGAGGCTTTGAAACTATTGATGGTGAAGATGTTACTCATAGTTAAGTGGACTAAATGAAGACTTCAGCTGGAGAAACCTTTTAATCCATGTGACATTTTTACTTTTATCAGGCATTTTCATCTGGGTTCTATGTTTAGGTTCAGTCATTTCGCTTTAATGGCATGAAAAGAAGGACTGACTAATAACCTTTTCTCTCTTGTTCGAGCAAAATTACACCTCTAAATATATAAAATCCCGATGAAAATGAATGATAAAAGAGAAAAAAAACATCATGTTGACTAAGATGTTTTTGCTTCTGAAGTCTTTTTATATGTATTAAGAAACTATAATAATTCCATCATGTGCAATATTACATTTAATATGGCATTCATTCATTTATTCATTTTTCTGTGGCTTAGTCCCTTATTTATCAGAGGTCATCGCAGCGGAATGAACCGCCAACTATCCTAGCATGTTTTACGCAGCAGATGCCCTTCCAGCTGCAACCCAGTACTGAAAAATCCATCCACACTCATTCACACACATACACCACGGTCAACTTAGTTTATCCAACTCACCTAAAGAGCATGTGTTTGGACTGTGGAGAAAACTGGAGCACCTGAAGAAAACCTAATCAAAACAAGGATTGAACATGCAAACTCCATGCAGAAATGCCAACTGACCCAGCCAAGACTCAAACCAGCAACCTTCTTGCTGCGAGACGAGCCACCCACACATTTTTATTACACAAAAACTCATTCAGTCATTCAATTTCTTTTCGGCTTACTCGCTTTATTAATCTGGGGTCGCCACAGCAGAATGAACCGCCAACTTATCCAGCATATGTTTTACGCAGCGGATGCCCTTACAGCTGCAAGCCATCACGGGGAACCAACCATACACACTCATTCATACACATACACTACAATTAAGCTTACCCAATTCATCTATAGTACGTTTTTGGACTGTGGGGAAACTGCAGTACCCGGTACAAGGGGAGAATATGCAAACTCCACACAGAAATGCCATGTAACACAAAAATATTTTATATAAAACTAAATAATTAACTGAGTGAATTCTATAAGCCTGAAACTCTGAAAGAGTACTTTTATTCAGTGACAATGGATTGAACTAATAGTAAACGGCAGTAAAGAGATGTAAATGCTTTTACTTTCTACTAATCAAACATTGGAATATTGGAAGAAATGTCATCAATGAAGGATCGTGTGACATTGAAAACTGTGCTATTGATGCTTTGCAATCTCGGGAATGATTATATTTTTAACAAATCTTTATGTAATATTTTTAAATGCTAAATATTTCACAATAAATGTCTATTTTCTGCATACTTTCATTCAATAAATGCAACCTTGATGAGTCTACAAGTCGTCTTCTAAAGCATTTTTTTTTTTTAATCGAGAAAATACCAAACTTTTGAATAGTAGTGTGTGACATTTATATCAGGAATTATTAAACTATGTACATGGGAAATGTTAAAGGTGTCTAGTAAACGATTATTTAAAACTAATATTATTTATCACTCCATGTGATAACATGCGTGGTTAACTGCATGTTCATTTATTTATTTTCCTTCAGCTTAGTCCCTTAATTCATCAGGGGTCACCACAGCGGAATGAACTGCCAACTTATCCAGCATGAGTTTCACACAGCGGATGACCTTTCAGCAGCAACCCATTTACTGGGAAACACCCAAACACACTTAAGCCGCCATTCCACTGCACACAACATTTGAACACAACTGTGGGAATATGCCTCTTGTGGCAAGAGCCTTTATTCTCTGTGCATTCACCAAGGTTGAATGAATGAATACTAGAAACTCATAGACCGCTAAAAATTTTGAAGTGAATGTGGAGACAACATAAAATTATTATTTTTTTATTACTCATTTATGAATAGAATGCTTTTTTATATAAAATATTCAGACAACTATTTCTCATCTCACGTGCACAGACCTGCTTATATAACACTGGAATACGTCACATCCGGTCGGCCAGTTACATACGGTCTACTCTAGTCGCAGGAGTTCAGATATTTCAACGTATCCGCAGCTCAAATCAGATCCGGATTTTCTGCATACGGAGATGATCGGAACTCAATGCAGCTTCCGTACTACTCTACATTAACATAGGATTCACACACACACTCATACACTATGGACAATTTAGTTCATCCATTTGACCTATAACGCATGTCTTTGGACTGTGGGGGAAACAGGAGCACCCGGAGGAAACACACGCCAACATGGGAAAACATGCAAACTCCACACAGAAATGCCAACTGAACCAGCCGGGCTCGAACCAACGACCTTCCTGCTGTGAGACGACAGTGCTAACCACTGAGACACCATGTCAACTCCATGTGGTGTTCGTTTAAAACACTCTGAAGTATTATTTGCTGTTCACAGTATTTTTTTCGTTCTCTCCTTCAAATATTAGTATTGTCATCCTTGCTTTATGCTAATCATTTTAAAATAAATAAAATAAAAAAAACAATCAAAAAAATAAAATATTACTAAATTAATGAATATATAAAATAATAAATAAATAAAAAATAAGTGAACAAATCTACATACATACATGCATACATACCTCTACATACATGCCTTACCTACCGTACCATACCAACGTACATACAGTTGGAACCAGAAATTTACAATCACTGTATAAAGACACAACCATTTTGAAAAAAAAGTCAGATGTTAATGTGACTAAACTTTTTCTCTTTTAGGAAAGTTAGTGTTATCAAATTTGTGTCTGTTATGCTTATTAGCAGAGTAATGAGAGAGATCTTTTTTGAGAAATTGCTATAAAGTCAAGTTTACACACAATAAGATTATTCTGCCTCTGAAAAAGCTCAGATGACGGTGTCAAGGTTTTGGAAGTTTCTGATTGGCTAATTGACAACATTTGAAGGCACAACTGTAGAATAGTATTTAAGGAAAACCTCAAACACAATGCTTCCTTGTGTGACAACTTGGGAAAATTAACAAGCCAGAATCAACAGAAAAGCCAGATCACAATTTGCTAAATTACACTGGGAAAAATGAGTTATTTGGAGACATGTCCTGTGATCTGATGGAACTAAGATCAAACTGTTTGGCCATAATGACCAGTGTTACATTTGGAGGACAAAGGGGAAAGTGCACAAGCCTAGGAACACCATCCCAACTGTGAACTATGGGGGGCGGCAGCATCATGTTGTGGGGCTGTTTTGCTGCAGGAGGGATTGGTCCACTTCACAGCATAGACGGCATCATGAAGAAAGAACATTATGTAGAAATACTGAAGCAACATCTCAAGACATCAGCCAGGAAATTAAAACTTGGCCACAAATGGGTCTTCCAAACAGACCATGACCCAAAGCATACACTGAAAAAAATTATTCAAAGATAATTCCTTGGATTTACTCAATTTCTTTACGTTAAGAGGTTGTAAACAATTTATTTGGGCTGAATTTAAACAAACAAATCAAGTTGTACATTACTAAACTTATTTGTTTGTTTAAATTCAACACAAATAAATTGTTTGCAACAGGTCTGCATGCAACACTTTTTTCAGTGTACTGTCAAGTTAGTTAAAATGTGCTTTAAGGACAACAGATTGAATGTTTTGGAGTGGCCATCACAAAGCCCTGAACTCAATCCTATAGAAAATTTGTGGACAGAGTTGAAAAAGCTTGTGCGAGCAAGACAGCCTACAAATCTGACTCAGTTACACCAATTCTGTTAGGACGAATGGGCCAAAATTCCTGCAAACTATTGAGAGAAGCTTATGGAAGGATACCCTGTTCCTTTTTTTTTCAGAGTGTGTGTAAACTGCTGGTTTCAACTGTACATGCATGCATATATACATACATACAATATACATACATACACACACACACACACACACACCCACACCCACACCCACACCCACACCCACACACACACCCACACCCACACCCACACCCACACCCACACCCACCCACACCCACACCCACACACACACACACACACACACACACACACACACACACACACACACACACACCAAAGTGAGTTCCAGCAATATGACTAAGTGATCCAGGTGACTCACTCAATTAAAACGAATCCTCAAACAGAAATGACTCACTAAAATGATTCAGACATTTATGAAAGCATTGTCTGGTAGTTGGAAATCTCCATTATTGTTACCCCCATAGTACTGAAAATGTAGTCACATACATAGTTTTAGAATTTCCTGGCAAGTTATTTCCAAATACTGTGCCCACCGCAATGCTGTGAAATGATTTTAAAGATCAGCTTCACCTAACATCAAACTTTAAAACCCATATTTAGAGAGCGAAAGAAGCCCATGAGGACCTCAGCACAAGGTCTGGTCTCATCTGTACGCATCTCACACTCTTTACCAGCGAATGACGAAGCGCTTTGATATGATCCATAAGACATAACATCAGTCAGTCAAACAAAAGGAGCCGTTGTTTGGAAATGACAGCATGACATTGTGCAGAACTATTTGGGCATTTTAAGTACATCAATAAAAAAATTGAGAAGAAAAAAAATTTAATTGTCCATGAGAAAAATAAATACGATATACGCAAATTGCCATATTTTGTTTTTCTGAAATATACAGACGTGGACAAAATTGTTAGTACCCCTCCACTGAAGAAAGAAAAACTACACTGTAAAAAAATGCTGGGTTCCATCCCAATACAAATCGATTAAGTTAATATAATAATTTTAAAAAGTGGATTGAATATTGCTTTTTTTTTGGGGACAACTTAATTGTTTTGTTTCAACTCATTTTAAATAAATAGTTTGAACAAGGAAGAAAAGTCTTTTTGTGTACAATGTTTACTGAAACAGCTTAAAACTAGCTAAGATTATTAAAAATAACTAAAAATAATCTCAAGAAAATCAGATATTGCTTTCAAACTGTGGGTCAACAAAAGCATTAAAAAGGTAAACTAATGAAACTGGCCTGGACCTAATTGAGGGTACCAACTATTTTTAATATGTCTGTATATTGCAATATATAAAATTCTATTTAACCAGATTGCTTTAAATTAAAAGCTCTAAATTCACTAATTTAGATTGAAGGGGAAGATTCTGGAGGGGACTGAATAATTTCTATTTAATAATAAAAATACAAAATTAAAGAATAGATAAAACCAACAGAGCAAAATGAAATGAAACAAACGAAAAAAGCAGTGCTTTACTTAAAGAGCTCTATCATACACCCGGCGCATTAAGGCACATAACGTGTTGGCAATTTGTAGCTACTTTCAGACCAGTGTAACAATATTCTTCACATTTTGTGCCATGTTGTCTAAATAGCAAATCCTTTTGTGCAACTCTGTAGACTCATGGGTGTGCTGGTCTAAAAAAAAAAAATAAGGTGTGTTAAAGTACATTCTTGGCACATAGCTATTTTGCAGAACTGAAATAGACTGAGCCACTGACAACTGAAAGCTGGTCTAAAGTCCAGCACAGAGCATGTTAGTTATGCACTTATGCAGGTCCAAATGCTTACACATTGCTTAATACACTCAAGGTGTACAGCAATACACAAATATCTTTAAATATGAAAACAATTAAAGGATTAAAATAGTACATTAATTAGATTTGTCCATCTGTCGGGTTTTGGAGATAAGGGGCATAAGAATAGGATAAGTGTTTGGATATAACTTTGACCACTCTTCGTTATTATGGTTTATTTATTCATTTGCTGGAAATTAGAACTGAATTTAGAAATAGTTTACCCATAATACCCATAACTCATTAAGAGAAAAATAAGTTAGGCCACCAGTGCACATAGCGTATTTTTCAGTCCTTAAAATGCTTTTGCGCCATGCGCTTTAGACTATGCACCTAGGTCGTTAAAATAGAGTCCATCATGCTCGGTACAGAAAATGAATAAGCAAATGCTAAATAATACCATAGTCTTCATCATAATATTAATTAAATACAATTAACCTTCATTAAAGTTACAAATGATCAATTTACTTATGAGTAATGCTTTAAGCTCCTCTGAAATTGTGACAGTCACAGTCCTTAAAAACTGTTAAAAAAAAAAGCTATGTATGTCACATTTACTGTCAAATTTTGTGAAATTATATTAAAATAAAAATATCACTTTTCTTTTACTAATAATTAGAGTGTAGATTTGTGTTATTGCGCATTGTCCAACTTAATATTTGTATCACTCTAATAAAATTAACCTTAAATGAAAAAAGAATACATCAAAATGACTTTCTGTTGCCCTCACTGCTAAAAATAATTTAATGGCAAATTTCTGATAAGCACGAACATGTCTGTTCTCCAGATCTGATCAATAGAGTCTGCCTGCAAACTTGTACATGCAAGCTGAGACATGCAGTCTAAGACAAATGCACTCAATAAGGGTTATATGTATGCATTAAAAGCATTGCATGCAGGCTCAGCTTGCCGGTCTGCAGCCAGAACCTTCTTAATCTAGTTATAAACTCTGTTAGGTAGACAACATTCAAGTTTAGAAAAACAGCTTTATATTAAGACTGGTCTATAGCCTGAAAATAATTCTGCATAGGCTATTTTGAGGTTTCTGAGGGTATTTCTATGACACTAATGCAAATTATACATTTTCACTCTATCATGGTTATAAATGTGGCTCCTGCTCAACTACAATACCAACTCAACATCGCGCATCCTGCTATGTGACTATTATGAATGCGCACAATGTATGTAAAGTTTTCCAGGTATTTTTGACAATTGTAAAGGCAAACACACACATACACATTACAGGAGTTTTAATGAAGCCAGTCAGACACAGACAGACAGTACGTGCAGCAGTAACATTACTACCATTCAAATGCATCGCCATGTTTGTCACACATCAAAACAAGCTCAACTTTAGCTTCCCAACACACAGATCAGACCACAGAGAAACGCTGACATCCAGGATATAGTCTTACTGTGAGAAGCCTGACTATGAATAAAGCGACAGCCAGGTCACCCTCCCGCCACAAATACATTTCATTTGCATCATTGCATTGTAAATCGATGTTTCAGGTTGGCTAAACGATGTATCTGCACTTCAAAACACTGAAGACGCAATTGTGTAGGATGCAAAACAAAGCAAGGACGACGAGCATATTATTTAGTTCCTGCAGAGAAACCAACACTAAACGCAACAATATAACTAACTAACCATGCATATTCAGGAATGAAGAAAAAAGGGGCTTCTCAACTTATAAAGTGAAAGAGAAAATCATCTTACATGTTTTTTTTACACAATATTTTAGCATGCAAGTCAGATTATAACATTCTCCAGCCTATAGATTCTCAGCCAGCTGAATGCTAGAATAAAAACAATGCTGAAAGCACACAATGTAATGCGAGTAATCTCATAAATGTGCATAATGTGAATTGGAAAATGTTCTTCATGTGGTGTTGTGAACCCCAGAGACTGTGAATTCAATCAAACTATACTGTATTTGGGCACAAATTCATCCATTACAATAGATGCAAGTCTAGTTATAATATTATGCAATATATAACAGTAGTTCACAACCAGTAGAATGTAAAAAAGCAAATAATACAATATGTACAACTAATCATATATTTAAGACTGGTCTTATAAAAGCAGTTGAATAGAAAATGCTGTGTTGCTGTTGACATTAAACATTACAGTATTTTGGCACAAATTTAAAGGGACAGTTTACTCAAAACTGAAAATCTTTTACTCACCCTTCATTGTTCAAAACCTATGTGAGATTCTATCTTTTGTTAAATACAAAAGAGGATATTTTGAGGAATGTTGGTAGCTGGCACCTATTGACTTCCATAGTACTTGTTTTTCCTTCTATGGATGTCAATGGTTACTAGTTTTCAACTTTCTTCAAAATATCTTTCGTGTTCAACAGAAAAAATAGAAATGATGAGGTAATTTTCAACTTTGGGTGAACTATCTCTTTAACTGTTGATCAAAGACAATTTATATTATTGGGCAATCTCTAACTGTAGCTGCATGAAATACTAATGGCAAATATGATGCAATTCATTGCATAATAAAACAACTTCTATTAAATTTTAAATGATTAACAGACTGGTATAGTTGTTAGAGTCGAAATGCTTATTATAATTTGCCACAATGCTTCAAAGTAGGGCTGCACAATATATCGTTTCAGCATCGATACGGTAATGTGCACAATCGCAATAGTCGCATCTTAAGATATGCAGTGCTGAGTCTTATGCCAAATTCAGACTGCAAGATTTTAGCCCTGATATTGACTCTCCGACAGGTTTTGAGAAATCATAGACAAATGCCTAAAATCACAGGTAAATCTCTGATCGTTCACATGAGTAACAATCACACAGTGTGAACTATCAAAGACGCCATCTAAGAGAATCACAGATAAGTTGCCGACACCAGTGAGATATCTGACATGCTGAATATCTGGTGCCATGTGAAATGTGTTCCAATTAAAAATAACATCGGCGATTACAAATAGCCAATGAGAGCACAGCATCCACTAGTGTGGGTATCTGCAGGCAAGAGGGAGCTTGGGGGAGAAGTTAAACAAGCTTCTATTCAGTCTATCCTGTTATCACAAGAAAATAGATTTTTATAACATAACTAAGTGAGCAAAGTATACACGGACTGCTCAGCAGCCCTGCACGCACTGCTTGACATGAATGAATCTGTTAATGATATAACTGTGCTGTTCTCACAGGTGGTGTCTGATATTGCACTAATGTTTTTGACATGCACTGTACCATATTATATACATACATCATGTTAATAGCAATACCGGTCTTTTTATGAGTAGTGATATTAGTTTTCTCAATGCAAGCCCGTTTGCGATGGTGTACGTGGTGTTCAATTTTACAGATAGCTGCCACTTGCACTGCGGACAGCATCTGGCGATTATATGAAGGATTAAACAGAAGCTCTCACGCTAGATGTGGCAAGCAGTTACCTGAAAATTCCATCCCACAGACTTTTCATAGCGGACTTGAAGCCAATGGAAGTCTTTTATCCACTTTTCTAAAAGTGTAGATGGTGGATTAACATTCAGCACATGATTACTAGTAAGATGTGTCATTATTTGTAACTTTAGATGCCTTGGTTTCTAAAACAAAATCTGTCAGTTTTATCTTCAACGCTTTACAATTTTTCGCGGTAGTAGCTCTCTCTGTCATCCCAAGCCAGAAGGCATTGACTGAGTGATTGACAGCTGATATTTCAGTGCTAGTTCAGTGGGCCAATAAGAAGAGCGCGAAGGCGGGGCAAGCATTACGGACTTGGCTTTGTTTACTGCAGCAAGTTGCTATGAAAACTGTTTTAAACCATTTCTAAGCGCTGCGTTTCGTGTTTCAAGTGCAGAGAAGCATTCTGCGTGAATGTCTCCCAAATCCGCACATGTGGTGAACATTTTGCAGTAAAAACTGATCGCACACAACAATTTTATGCAAATATATTTTGAGGTCGCATTGATAAAATTTCGGGCGCATATGTGACCAAAATTGTCGCAATTTCGAGCCCTGCTCTGTGGAAATAGCAGTGTTTGGGCAGCATTTTAGCTTTCCCATTGCTACGCAGGGTGTGTACGCAAGGTGAATGCACGTAACCGGAAACCCTTGGGATCTCACTAACCAATGTATTTTTTGTAGTCCCCAAACTGCCTTCGCTCTAGGCTTCGCTAAGCTAACTCTGTAAAAGCCAAAGTCTCCCTTTGCATTGAACTATGAGCATATTACATTTAGAGATGTTGTTTATTTTCACACAGCTGCATTACACATCAACTAAAGGTTAGAAATATGATATCCTAGTGGACCACCCCTTTAAATCAAATTTGAAATAACATGTCATTAAGAATAAAAATATTGCTGGCTTTGCATCCAATTCAAATTGACAGTATTTTGGCACAAATTCAAGTTACCTGATTTACTCAAAAAATACAAATAAAATCATGAAAAAACTACACAATGTAGACTAAAACACAAGCCAGACGGCTGCACACTAGGACTAAGCCAGTTTGTGTCAACCATAATGAACTTCCTTCTATGAATTATTGGCTTCCAAAAGATCAAAACTATTGGAATTCAGGAGGTGTTATTGTACAATTTCATTACAGTGCTGGGTCACCACTTCATGTCTAATGTAAAGTCCTGAAGCAGAACCGCTCAAGAATCACTGCTATAGAGCCAGACAAAGAGAAGGACATCAAGCAAATATGCAAACATCGCAAATTGCATCAAAGTTTGAATAATACGAAATCTTTCCAGAGCAAGTGAAATCAGACATTGCATTATTAAAGCCTGGTAGAGGGAGACTGGAGATGAGCGAGGGGTGGGGAAGGATGGAGAGAGATAGTGAAAGATGTTCCCTCGCACGTGTAACAGATGAGTCACATGGATCCTCGTCAAAATTTGATCAATTTTTAATGCTATAACATTTTATCATGCTTGCACTCTCAGAGCCCTCAAGTGTCTTTTACAGTGAGATTTTAGTAGCGGTGCATTTTGATATCAGCACTATTAGGCGTGGCTGGCAAAGCGAAGAATTTCACATCATCTGCCTGTTTTAATGACCTAGACTCCTTTGTGTTAACGCACACTGGGGTTTGTATTAATAAATAAGAGTGTACTACATATATAAACATGCTTTGCTTCTATATTGTATACATATATTCAATAACGATGCGGTTACTTATATGCATTGACTGTATAGATAATAATCTGTAAGATTAATATGCATCAATGCATTCAGATCATCAATATACTGAAGCTCAGAAACTAATGTGGCTCGGTTTGGGACAGAGCATGGCTAACAGCGCAGAGTGTCTGTAATAATGAATGGAAAAATGTACCTTAAAAAATTATCAAACCGAAACATTCTGCATATGCTTATATGTAAAAAGATCTATGCATCAAGTGTGCCAGAGATCGAATAACCATGAGTCCAGTTTATGTCAGTTGATTCCTGATCTCAGGCAGGCACATATAGACGTTTTAGCTGACAACTGGCTTAGTAGGTTTTAGGTAATGCATATCATTGGGGTGTAAAACATCGGGTGTGAAGTGCAATTAAATAAGGTCTGTTAAGTAAAAACAACAACAACATAGTAATCGACTGTAAATATGGCTGTATTATTGATTATATAGTAGTTTTTAAAATGTAAAAAGCACGAGATTACACCTCACACACTCGAATCGTGTAGCACAAAGCATTGACCTGCTCGCACAACAATACAAATGTTCCGCAGGGTTTCTGAAAGGATTGTGGATACCTGTTCATTCCCGGCCCGTGTCCGGTGCCCATTCCCCCGGCAGGCGCTCCATTGCTCGGCTTGTGGAGCTGTCCGCCGCCCGCTGGTGCTGAAATGGAAGCCGGGGCTCCAGCCGCGGGGACAGCGCCTCCCGGTTGCCCCGGCTGTCCCTCTCCTTCGAGGCTCGCTTCATTCCCCATAGTCCCTCTGTGTGAGGCGGAGGACAAAGACGAGATCTGCTGACGAGCGTCTGATTGGGGTGTATTTAAACACTGGGAGAAAACTCAGCGCAGCTCCTCTTCCGCCATCATCACCTACAATCCAGCATCCTGAGCGGAGCGCGCACGCGTGCGGCCAACGGAAGGGCTCGACCGAGCACGCGCGGAGCCGGGAGCGCGCAAAGGAGGAGCGGCGTGTACGCGCTCGTGTCCTAGATCTACAGTCCTGTAGACTCGAGCCTTGGAGAAAGGCACGGCATAGATTACCAGCGGCTTCCACTAACAACAAAGGTAATAATAAAGCGTATTCTGAGCTGGGATAAGTTTGGATATATTTGTTTTTAAAAATATATATAGTTATCCATATTTTAACTAAATAAAATGGTACTGAAAATAATTCTATTTAAAAGAGCAAATCATTTTGTAGTGTGGCATACTGATTTATTTTTTATACTTATAAAACCCTAATATATTATTTATTGAATAAGCTAAATAGGAGCAAATACGTGTATTCTTATTATTATTATATAGCAGCATTAACATTTTATATTTAATAATTGATATAAGCAGTATATTTACAAAATATATAATTTATTATAGCAATTATTTACCTGTTAAAAATGCACTTGGTTATCTGCTATTAGGAGCAGATGCAGTAGCAGTAATATATTCAGAAATCAAATTATAAATTCATTGCAGGTAAATGCAGTTGTATTTATTTAACCCAGCAATTGGAGATGCCCATATTTTATCATCCAAATAAATTATTATTGAATAAAAATAGTCAAGCAACCAATAAGTCTTTAGTGTAGGATACTGAATTATTTTGTATATTTATATAATGTAAATTATTTACTGAATAAGCTGAATGTGTTTTCTATTATCCTTATTTTGCAGCATTAACATTTTATATTTAATAATTGATATAAGTAATATATTCATAAAATATTAGTATTTTGTTAGTGGCAGTAGTAAACATTAGTATTACCAGTAATAGTACCAATAGTAATACTAAACATGTTTAAATGTTCTATTTATTAATTTATGCATTATTCCTTTTTAACACTAAAAACTATTATTTACCTGTTAAAAATTAACCTGATTATCTGTTATTAGAAGCAGATGCAGTAGCAGTAATATATTCATAAATATTATTATAAATTCACGGAAGTCTAAATGCATATTTGTATTTATTTAACCCAGCATTTGAAGATGCATATATTTTATCCAAATAATTTATTATTGGAAAAAATTGAAAATCAATTATTTTCTAGTGTAGAATACTGAATTATTTTTATTTTATTTTATAAAACGTAAATTTATTATTTACTGAATAAGCTGAATGTGTTTTCTTATTATCATCATTTAGCAGCACTAATATATTTTACATTTAATAAATGATAAGCAATACAATTACAAAATGTATTATTTTATTTGTGGCAGTAGTAAACATTAGTATTAGTAATAGTACCGATAGTAATACTAAGCACTATCATAGTTACTAAATTATTAATTACTCCTTTTTATCACTATCATTTACTTGTTTATGTGTTATTAGGAGCAGAGGCAGTAGTAGTAATATATTCATAAATAAAATGATAAATTCATTGCATCATTTAATTTATTAATTTAATTAATACTACTAATACTACTAGTAGTCATTTTAATGATAATAATAATAAAAATAATACCTCTGCATTAAATTGGATCAAATTAAAATAATAAAAACATTAACCCAACAATTAGAGTCGTCCATATTTTATCCAAATAAATATTTATTGGAAAAAAATTATATAAATGAAACAACTTTATATTTATTAAATATATATATATATATATATATATATATATATATATATATATATATATATATATATATATATATATATATATATGTAATAGTCTCTTACAAAATATAAATCTTAAAAGTAAACAAATATAAGTGTATTCTTAATACCATTATAGTATCAATACCAATTATATTTTACAAATATTTTATTTTAATAAAGTTTTTTTTTTACTTCAAATAAGGAACATAATTATAACATTTTTTTTATTAGCGGTGCAAGTAAACATTGCTATTACCAGTAATACTTCCAATAATCTAGTAATACTAATAACACTTTTATTATTTTATTTACTAATTTCTAAATCAAATCACAATCACTAAACCCTATTTAAACACTATACTAATTCTAAAAACAACCATTTTATTATTTAGCTGGGCCATAGCTGTCAGGTGTACGTTTGAGGAAGTAAAAATACATTAATAATAAGAATGCAATTTATTAATAAATGTATAAATTAATTTTAAAAATATGTTAAGCATATTGGTTTTTAACACCAGCAAAACGTAGTTGCCACCTTAATTAACAATCTGCAATTAACAAGTTAAATTTACAATGCATTATAAATGAATCTGAATACCAGTTCTCCTTGATCAAGAAAAAATTGTCAAAGTTTCAGCAGTCACCACTGAACATCTGCATCCGAAGAGTTTAATATTCAGTTAACCTTTAAAGCAAAGTAAAATATTAATGCTTCATGCCGCAAAAAGGGGAAGTGATTTTTGTTGTGATCCAGCGCAAAAGAGGACGTCTGCAGCAAAAAAAAAAAGCATGAGCTCAGCAGATAAAGGATAAAACTCTTTCAAAGTCACCATACTTTTCTCCCAGATGGAGAAATTGTCATTTCACACCCAAGCAGACATGCTCAAATCATCAATCAGTTAAATCAATACTAATTCTGACTCCGTCCCAAGCTGTTGCAGCAGAGACACCCAGACTAATCCATGACTGCTACAATCCCTATAGCAGAAGTCTCAGATTCACCTGCACGACAAGAAAAAGGCAAGAGAAGAAGTAAAGATAAAAACACAAAAATCTGCTTTAACTGTAAACAGATTGAATATACACTCACCGGCCACTTTATTAGGTACACCTGTCCAACTGCTCGTTAACAAATTTCTAATTAGCCAATCACATGGCAGCAACTCAATGCATTTAGGCAAGTAGACATGGTCAAGGAGATCTGCTGCAGTCCAAACCGAGCATCAGAATGGGGAAGAAAGGTGATTTAAGTGACTTTGAACGTGGCATGGTTGTTGGTGCCAGACAGGCTGGTCTTAGTATTTTAGAAACTGTTGATGTACGGGGATTGTCACACACAACCATCTCTAGGGTTTATAGAGGATGGTGTGAAAAAGAGGAAATATCCAGTGAGCGGCAGTTCTGTGGTGGCAATATTTTCTTGGCACACTTTGAGCCCATTAATACCAATTGAGCATTGTGTCAACGCCACAGCCTACCTGAGTATTGTTGCTGACCATGTCCATCCCTTTATGACCACAGTGTACCCATCTTCTGATGGCAACTTCCAGCAGGATAACACACCATGTCATAAAAAGCAAATAATCTCAGACTGGTTTCTTGTACCTGACAGAGAGTCCACTTTACTGAAATGGTCTCCCCAGTCACCAGATCTCAATCCAATAGAGCACCTTTGGGATGTGGTGGAACAAGAGATTCACATCATGGATGTGCAGCCGACAAATCTGCAGCAACTGTGTGATGCCATCATGTCAATATGGACCAAAATCTCTGAGGAATATCTCCAGTACCTTGTTGAATCTAAGCCACGAAGGATTAAGGCGGTTCAGAAGACAAAAGAGGGTCCAGCCTGGTACTAGTGTGGTGTATCCAATAAAAAGGCCGGTGAGTGTACGTCAATGCCTTTTCATCAAGCTCTTCCAATCTATTTCATAAAAACAATAGTTTAAAGGTATACATTAAATTGTTCAAAATTGTGCCTTCATCATTAAGAAATTGATAGTTATTAGTAATATAATATTACATTATATTGATTTATGAGGATTTGTGACACTGAAGACTGTAGAATGATGCTGAAAATAGGCATTTGAATTCTACATTCTATATTTATATATTTCACATAATTATTAGTGCTTCATTTTTAATGCAGTCTCTGTGCATTAGAGACAGTAGATGGATCAGTGTGGTATCCAGGAGAGAGATTAGGAGTTCATTCAAGTTCTTCAAGGCAACCAAGTTTAAAACCCTGAACGCGGAGGTCAGATCCTCAGACCGAATGCATCTTCACTCAGAGAATAGAAGAATTCTGGACTACAAATCACATCATTCATAGTGAAGATCAGAAATTTTGGGTTAGGAGTGTGCTAAACACATATGTGTATTTCATTTAGTTAATTTTTTCCATAATTTACTCAATAAAACTGTATAAACTGTATTTAATTTTTAAATTTAATTTAGCTTTTTCCTTTCTAGTTATTTTTATAAAACTATTTGACCTTCAGATCTAAACCCATTTACATTGCAATATTTCACACCAGTGTTATTTAAGCAAAAAGCTAATGTGTTAACAATCTAATATTTTGTTGCCAAGCTATCAAAAATGTTGTTTTTTGAAACCGATTTTGCATGTGAAACAAATCATATTTTTTCCCGATATCCCAAAATATATATCCCTGATATTTCCCAAAATAGAATAAATGCATTCAACAAAATTGTATACACTACCTGACAAAAGTCTCTCCTTAGTTTTAGGAAAACCAAATAATTACTTGATCATTTGCTGTCAGAACGAGGCTTATGAGAAAGGCAAACGCCTCTAAATTATGGTTATTTTAACAAAAATATGATTGTCATGATTTTTTTTATTATTTAACTAGGACAGTAAGGTCTGACTTTGCTTAGGCAAAAGTCTTGTCACTTAACAAAAATAATTTACAGAATATATGTCATGCTGCAGTGGAAGAAGAATGAATATTGTGTCTGACTCCCATGAGCTTGGAGGACTGGATCCATACATCTCTGCAATGACTCAAATCACTTATTAATAAAGTCATCTGGAATGCCAAAGAAAGTGTTCTTGCAGGACTCCCAGAGTTCATCAAGATTCTTTGGATTCATCTTCAATGCCTACATCATCTTACTCCAGATATGCTCAATAATGTTCATGTTTGGTGACTGGGCTGACCAATTCTAGAGCACCTTGACCTTTCTTTCAGGAACTTTGATGTGGAGGCTGAAGTATGAGGAGGAGTGCTATCCTGCTGAAGATTTTGCCCTCTCCTGTGGTTTGTAATGTAATGGGCAGCACAAATGTCATAATACCTCAGGCTGTCGATGTTGCCATCCACTCTGCAGATCTCTCACACACCCCCATACTGAATGTAACCCCAAACCATGATTTTTTTTTTTTCCTTTACCAAACTTGCAGGTCCATGCGGGTTCCAGTTGGTCTTCTGCAGTATTTGGGATGATTGGGATGCAGTTCAACAGATGATTCATCTGAAAAAAAAAAAATCGATCTTCTGACTTTTCCAAATGATCACCTAGAAGTCAAGTTTTTATTTGTTGCTCTTACAACTGTGATCGACGACAAGACTTTTGGCATGTAGTGTTTTTTTTTTTTTTTGCTGTTTTTAAATTGTTATTTTTAACTTTTTCTCTAACAAAAAAATTTAGGCTACTAATTTATAGACCATTATTGCAAGTTATTTGGTTAGATTAGGTCCAGATTTGGCTTCAGCACTGACAACACTCTAAAAACATGAGTTATTTCTTTAACCCAATGGTTGAGTTAAACATATTTGGTGCTTTGTTGGGTTATTTTTAACCTTTATTAGGTTATTTAATAATAACTCAACCAGTTGGGTTAAATATTTGATGCTTTGTTGGGTTATTTTAACCATTTATTTAGTTTTTTATTTTATAACTCAACCAGTTGGGTTAAAATTTTGAATTTCAAGAGTCAACTGATTTACCTGACACAGAACAGCTGTGGTAAAATGAGTACGTAATGTTGTTTTTGCGTTGTAAAGTTTATTTAAGCTCTAACGTAATAATATAGTTATTTTTTTATCATATTAATAACCTTTCATGTCGTGTTTTTTCTATTAGTTTCACCAGCACTCTTACGTATTGATCATACAAACACGCGCTTCATAGCCGATAAAACGCTTTCTCTAACTCCCGAGTTCATCTCTTCAGTTTTTTTGGGGGAGAAAATGACACACATATTTGGGATATTCGGCTGTCATACTCGCCTCTAGGACTCAGCGGAGACATTCATTAATTTACAGAGCCATAATTCTAAAATAATAGTAGTACTTCAATAGTATTACTAGAATAGAAAAAAAATAACATTTAATCAAAATAACCCAATGCATTGGGTTAAAATAACCCATAGTTGGGAAGGTGCTATAATAATCTATAGTTGGGTTATATGCTGGGGTATTTTTAACCCAACTATTTTAACTGTGTAATCTAATGTATGTGTAATACATTATAGTACAAATATAATACTATAAAGCATCCTATATATAAATAATAATTTAAAGGAGAAAGTTGTGAGGGGTGCACTCATATGCTGAGCACTGTATGTATATCATTTTTTTTTCTTTAATATTGTAATCAGCCATTCTGTACACACTGAATCAAGTCACTGTTAGAGAATATTGCTGGTAACTGTTTACAAAAAAAAAAAACACAATAAAAAAAATATGTAAAAAAAAAAAAAGTCCAATCGTAAGAGCATGCAAAGAGAGTTTGTTTTCCTATACAGCAATTTTTTTTCCACACACACACAAACCAAACACTTTCAGACATTAAACTCCTTCAGACTACAAATACGCTGTTTGAAGGTCAGAGTAGACATTTGTTTCTTTTGGGAGACAAAAAAAAAACCTCACATTTTATTTGTTTTTCGCTTTAATATTCACAAACGTCTACACTACATACTTTGCCTTGAGTTAGACCTTGGATATATACAGTCAGTGAAAGCCAATAAGGCACCAACAATCGATACCAAAGCGATGAATCCCACAGCTGTTTAACCTGTGGTTGATAAAGTCATCCTGAGATTAAATTAAATAGACCTAAGAAATTTACTTTCTATTAAATGATGGTAGACCTAGTGAAAAGTGCGTATTTGCTGAGTGTGTCCTCTCTGGCCCATATCAGATTAACTCATTTTGAGACCTAATTGAAACAGAGCTGACTGACTGGCAGCGAGTCTTGGCATGGTGGCACGTTCACTACAGCTGAGTCCTCTCGCAGGCCTCCTGCTCACACAGCTGGTCCACAATTATCTCTGTCTGCATGCGACAGAGACAAGCAAATATTGCATGAAGCACATCGGCCACTCTGAGATTAGCTGGGGTGCAACTTAAGAACAAAGCGTCTGGTTTAGAGGTGAATCTGACATTGAAAGCTTTTAGAGCTTAAGATTGTCAGAGGAAGGTTTGTTGAATTGTTACAGATGTTTAGTCATTAGTTTAAAGCTCCCATGAAATTAAAATAAAGTTTTTTAGATGTTAATGTCAGTATTCTTAGTTTTAGGATATCTATAAGCTAGTGCGCTCCAAAACTGTGTGAAAATTCATATTTAGAAGATATTAAACTGATGTAAAATTTACTGTTTGACACTTCTGCCTAAAGCTGCGGTCACACTGCACTTTTCTCCCCATAGACTTTCATTCATACGTACACGAATGCATTAAACCGGAAATGTAAGGTCGTGCGGCAAGTTTCGCAGTTGGCTGCGTTGGAAAGTTCAAGCTTGGTGAGCTGTGACCTGCGGAATTGCATCATATGATTGCTTGAGATCAATCGAGGATCAAAACATGAACTCTCTGGACAAAAATTTAAAACATAAACCAATCACACGCTTTTTTAAATGTCTAATTATCTTGTTTAATCCCGCCCCTTTTCGCAGAACCGTACGACAGAATTTCCTATGCTCAAACTCTAGTGTGCATGGGTGATTATAAGTGAGTTGTTGAACCCTTAGAGGACAAAGCTTTTACCTTTTATCTTAAATATCCTGTAGCACCTATGGTTTAGGAAACTCATTACAGATTTTTATTTAGGATTTATCCTGCAAATGAGTTTATTCAAAACAGATTTTACTTTGATGTTGAAAAGTGTAGCTTCTGCTCAAATCTTCCAGAAACACTCGATCACTTATTTTTTTCTTGTTAATTTACTTTAAAATTGTGGTTTGACATCCACACTTGGCTTTCATTAAAGATAATTTCAGTCAATTGACAATTGTTCTACAAGATATTTTATTTTACAATTGTGATTTACATTTTTTTTTCTCTGATGTTGTGAACTTTATTTTACTAATAGGTCAAATTCATATTCATTGTTGTAAATGGAAAAACAATTTTTCCATCTCTCTCTTTTAGATGTTTTCTTTCTGAGGTAGGAAAAGTGGCTCAAAGCTTGAAACACTTCAGAAACCAAAATAAAATAACTGAAGCTCTTCATTTTCAGAATATTTATTGTTGGTGCTTTTTTCCCTTTGATGTAGGTCTTTTTTATTGCTCCTTGTTGCAGTTGTAACAATTTTAATTTGTTTTATTGGTAAACATGCCTTGGGATGTTAATTGTTCCCTGTTTTGTGATGTAAACTTTTTGCAACAATTACAAAAAATAAAAATAAATTACAAAAAAACTTTTTGTGTGACTGCGCATAAATCAGGGGCAGTGTTGCCAGATTAAAACTGTCAAAGTATCGTACCAGAACCTCAAAATAATCGTATTTGGAGGAAAATTATTGTACATGACTCAAACAGAGTATACAGCAATTATCTAGACAAATAGCGTTAACACAACGTGCAAATAACCACAATACGCAAAAAAAAATAAATAAATAAATAATTTAAAAACTAGGCATAACTTATTGGGAAGGTTCAAACTCCACCTCTAGTCTCTGTCCTGCGCGTGTTGCCAGATGTTAAGGAATTTATTTTGCGGTACAAATGCTGCCATAGACTACAACATAGTGCTGGTTGGCTAGAAAGAAGGCACCCTCTAGACATGGGCCGGTATAAGACTCTGACGGTATGAAAACCTTGGATAAAAATATCACGGTTTCACACTATGACGGTTTTGTGACTACTGCTCTGAAATACGTTCTTCTGGGTAAAAAAACAACAACTTTTTTCTACTGAACACAAGATGTTATAATTTAAGAAACATTTAAAATAATTTGGAACAGTAAACATGTTAGTCTAAATAATTAAAATAAATCATTGACCTGCTATCTTAATGTTTACAAAACAGATTTCTTTACAACTTGAAAAGGCATCTCTGGTATATCTTTCTTTTCTTTGGATATAAAGTGTGTAAGCCACTACACTGTTCAAGTGCATAGCACATAGGATTCACATAGCAGCATGGGATGTTGATTTACAAGTAATTCGTTTCTCAAATGTTTGCTAACTCATAAGCTGACCCGTAGTTTTTGATGTGGAGTTTCCTTTTCTGCTGGAGACACTGTTGCCCCAAAATACTAAATAAAATAATAAAAAAAAAAACATTGAAAAAACACTTACATATACCTTAGAACGGTATAACAATATTTGTTTGCGGTTTTAAAACCTTGACTTTTCCAAACCGTAGTGTACCTTGAAAACGGTTATCGTCTCACTGAGGTGTTCAGTGTATCTGTAATGTGCCTATTTTGTGGCTTTGTATAGATAAGATTAATTTTGGAAGAACACGTTCACATGACGCATTAAAATGGGGAAAAACGAGAACATCAAGGGCAAACTCCCCTTTCCTTCTCACCTTCCTTTTCAGCACTACTTTTTAAATCTTTATTGCTTTAACGATCAACCTCAACCTAAAAACAACTGACTTAAGCATGGCCACGGATGGCAGGAATGTTAACTTGTGAGAGAGAACATTCTCCACGCTGATTGGCTGAGAAAATACAAGAATCAATAATTACATTTTCAATGAGAAATAAAATACAATTTATTAGAGATGTTTATGTACTAACCTCACTTATTTTATTTTCATTAACAAAAATGATTCGCATTTTAACCACTTTAGTGTTAATTAACTAAAATAATTCTAACTTTCTATGTGAAGTACATTATTAAACAAACTAATAGGTTTAATGTAATACAATTTCATCTTTCATACATAATTTATTGGTCAGAAAAATGACAATATTTGTATTTTTAAAAAAATCACTACAAACCTGAATGTATTTTGAGAACACATATCCATGTTTACATGTTTTAACTCTTTTCCAGAGCTACTGTTTACCAAAATAATGTTATTTTCAAGATTGATTCAAAAAATGCATTTAAAATTGATATTATTTAAATAAAATCAAATAGATTCAATAAGGTAATACACACTTTGCTGATTTTTGGAGGGACAAATCTTACTATCTATCCTATCTTACTATACATGTCTTTTTTTTCCATTCATTTTCTTTTCGGCTTAGTGCCTTTATTTATCAGGGGTCACCACAGAGGAACTAATTACCAAATTATCCAGCATATGTGGATCCCCTTCCAGCTGCAACCCAGTACTGAGAAACATCAATACACACTCATTCACAATTTAGTTTATTCAATTTACCTATAGCGCATGTCTTTGGACTGTGAGGGAAACCAGAGCATCCAGAGGAAACCCATGCCAACACAGGGAGAACATGCAAACTCCACTTAGAAATGCCAACTGACCCAGCCAGGACCTGAACCAGATACCTTCTTGCTGTGAAGTGACAGTGCTAACCACTGAGCCACCATGTCGCCCCATATCTTTTTTTAGTTTATACTTTAGTTTTATACTTAAATGTGCATCTTTATGTTTTCATGTGCATTTTAAATATTTTATAAGAATTTCAAATTTAATTTAGACCTGAATCTTTTTGGTGTTTTTTGCCAGTACTTCAACTTCAGTCCTGAAACTAACAAACAACAATAAAGGCTTTACAATCTATTAGAGCATGAAAGCTTCAACAATTTGGAGAAAGTTTTCACAGCCGAACGCAAAAAAAAAAAGGCAATCTTATAACACAAACACTACTATAACCCTGATCCACAGCAACCATGAAGAGGTGATGCACAGAAAGAAATCAGACAATGGGTTATTTTTAGCTGAACTAACATGGAGGTCAGCAACACTAGTATGTTCTTCATAGTGGATGATTGGTCTTGGGCGGCCTCTGGCACACTGGCAAACCACCAACAACCCATTGTCAATGAAGTGGCAATGATGAGACTGCTCATGGAAATGAACAGTAATATGAAACTAATTAACTAGACTATCAGGCAGAATAGAATAGAAAGACTCTGACTGTATGCAAATGGAAAGACTGGGTGCAATTGTATTGTATGAATTGCAGACAGGTGATCATAATCTTAAACAGGTGCTGAGTTTCTAAAGAGAAGAAACACGTCAACAGCGACCTCTAGTGGGAGTTGTCATTCATAACTCATTTCTGCCATATTTAACCAGCATTCTTCCATCCTTTTCTTACAGAAAATCTAAAATATGATATAAAAAAAAAGTAAATTTTGAAAATAATTATGAATTAAATTATTTAACTGGGTTTATTAGGTATAGGTTTGATTAAAAGTGAATATCTATTGAAAATGTAAATATTAATTGAAAATGGAAATATCTATCAATTCATTCAATTTTCTTCACTCATTCATTCCTTCATCAATCTTTAGTCCAGTCATCATGGAAATATCAATCTACACATCAATCCATCCATTCATTCATCCATCTATCCATCCATCCAGCCACATCCTTTATTTTTAATACATTTATTCATTAATTCCACCATCCATCCATCAAACATTCATCCATTTATTTATTTATCCATCCATTCACTCATCATTTGCCCCATCCATCAATAATCAATTTATTCATTCCTCCATTGATCCATCCACCATCTATTAATCGATAATCAGCCATCATTCATCTATGCTAGAAATCACAACTGATACAAATAATGTTTTCTTTTTGTTTTGCTTTAAATTGTCAGGGTTATTCTGCTAAGTATTGATTTCTTAATTCTTCTGAAGTAAAAAAGCAACTGTTTAATATATATTTTATTAAATAAACATATTTTTGTTGTTGTTATTAAAAAGAAAATGTTCTAAATAACAACCTTATTTATTACTGGAGGAAATGTAATTAGTTCTTTCAAAAAATAAGCCATACTCAAACAATAAACTATCAATTGTAAATATAGAGAAACTGATATTTTCAAGTAGTACATAAAAA
Source organism: Danio rerio (assembly GCF_052040795.2). Taxonomy (NCBI): domain Eukaryota; kingdom Metazoa; phylum Chordata; class Actinopteri; order Cypriniformes; family Danionidae; genus Danio; species Danio rerio. The sequence goes on from NC_141031.1 coordinate 40,528,778, forward strand.
GCATGGCACAAAAAAAAATTGGTGAAATAACATCCCCTTGTCTTTAGAAACATATTTATTTAAAAAGGATTATCGAACTGTTCAATGTTAAAACATATTGCTGACAAATGGGTAAAACTTATTGGTATGAGGGATAATAGTATCAAGTCATAAGTATAAATATCTTTTTTTTTTTTCATCGAACCTTCAAATAAATGTTAATAATTATAAATGACAGCCACTGAACAGGCAAATGCATGTAAAAATAAAATTCATACAGGCCAACAACTGATATATCCATCAGTGCGTTTCCTCAAAATGTTAAGACAGTAATCCGTAATGACAGCAGCCTCTAAAACTGAACATTGATAACAGCCCTAAAGCTCAAAAAGCAAACCTAAAGCTGAAATCTGCTGCATGTTGAACAGGATGGGTCTTCTGAATGGAGGTTTCCTCATATTTCGGCTGTTTCCCAGCTGGGGAAGGATTGCTCTAATGGGGTAAACCAGGAATAACCGAAGAGCGCTGAAATTACAAAATAGTTATAATTAGTGCAATTAGTCCTCTGGGTTTGAAAAGGCCGGCAAATAAGCATTTGAATGAGCGCTGGCCTGTTCATCCTCATCATTACACAAGGACTACCCTAAAAGCCATCTCATTATTGCTTTTGACTTTCATTCAGGACAATTTTGGGGTCTTTTCTAGAAAGCAACACTATGGCTGTTCTCCATCTGTGAAGTTTTTCAGAGAAAGCAGAAGATTTTTTTTTCTTTTTTTAAACAGATAGTTCGACCAAAAAAATGTATCATCAACTAATCATTTACTTGTTCAAAACCTATTTGAGTTTTTTAATCTATTGAACAAAAACAGATATTTTAAAAAATGCTGATCGCTGGCACTTCTTAAGTATAGTATTTAGAAGTCAATTCGCCCTAGCATTCTTTAAAATATCTTCTCTTGTATTCAACAGAAGAAAGAAACACAAAGTTTAAAACCACACGAGGCAGAAAAAAAATTATTTTATTCTGTGAACAATGTTTGACTGTGAACAATGTTGTACTTTGATAGTCATTGGCTGCTAATATGATTTTGCTATTTAGAGTTTGCAAATAATACTTTTATGAAATTATAGTATTAAGCAGAAAGAATGTGCGAATATAAAACCTACTTTACATCTATTGGAAATGTTTCAAGAGGACTCAAAAACATGACGGACCTTGCTGAGATACGGATGTTTTTTTTTATTTTTGTCGCGTAATCAGAATATTAAAATAAACAAAAAACAACTCGCCTTTCAAAGACCACCAATTACTTTACTGAGCTACAGTTACAGCATAAGAACACATCCTTGTTTTATAGTTCCTCACATTTAAATTTGGGGTGTGACATTGAAAGAACCAATGTTTCGTTTGAGTATGTTGAGTATCTCACCTTCTCGGTTACTCAAATACCGTCCAAACTTGAAACTATATTTTAATATCATCAAATAAACATTAAAACTTAAATTAGAAATCATTCAAGCAATTTTCTCTCATAGTGTGAAGAACATATTAACAAACTACAAAAAAAAGCTTTCATCGAATGAAACGTTCTTCATAATGGTATAACCACTGCCAATAAAAGAATCTTTATATTTAAGAGTGACTAAATGACATGTAACTTTGTTTACTTGTTTGATATACACATTACACACTAATATAATTTGCCACTTCAATACGGCCTAATGAAATCAAGGTTTGTATTTAGTTATCGTTTTTCCCACTGAAAAACCACAAGCCTTCCTTTATGTACTCTGTTTTACAGTTGACTCTTTTTTACAGTGTTTTATACTTCCTCACAATTAATTTGGTATGTGATGTTGCAAGAATCAATGGCATTTGAGTATTATTATTCAAACCCCACCTCCTCGGTTACTCAAATGCCATCCAAACTTGAAACTATATTTTAATATCACCAAACATTATAATATAAATTCGGAATTGTTAGAAATTATTATATTTACAAACTACAAAACAAAAGCTTTTATCGAATGAGACAATCTTCATGATAGTAACATCACTACCAATAAAGAACATTTATATTTAAAAGAGACTAAACGAAATGTAACTGTGTTTACTTGTTTGATATACACATTACACACTGACTTACAGGATATCAGTTGACACTCTAAAAAAACTTCAAATTAAATGAGTTTGTATTTCGTAATGGTTTTTCCCACTGATAAAAACGAAGGCTTTCCTGTTTTACACTTGACTATTTTTAAGGTTATTTTATAGTTCCTCACATTTAAATTTGGCGCGTGACGTTGCAAGAACCAAGGCCGTTTGAGTATCTTTATTCTCGGTTACTCAAATGGCGTCCAAATTTGAAACTATATTTTATATCACAAAATAAACATTAAAACTTAAATTAGAAATCAGTCAAGCATTTTTCTCTCATAGAGTGAAGAACATATAAACAAAATACAAAACAAATCCTTTTATCGAATGAAACGTTCTTCGTGATGGTATAACCACTGCCAATAAAATAATCTTTATATTTAAAAGTGAATAAACGACATGTAACTTTGTTTACTTGTTTAATATGCACATTACATACTTACATAATTTGCCACTCCAAAACCGCCTAATGAAATCATGGTTTGCTTCGTTTTTTCCCACTGAATAAGCGCAGTCTTTCCTCTATGTTTTACAGAGCTGACTGTTTTACGCTTTTTTATACTACCTCACATTCAAATTTGGCATGTGACGTGACAACAACCAATGGCGTTTGAGTATGTTTATTCAAATCCCACCTCCTCCGTAACTCAAATGCCGTCCCGTCCAACTCGCTCTGAACATCCATACATTTCATCCAGGGGGAGGGAGTTGGGGTGTTTCGGAAGACCCACCGCTTACTATCAAAGGTCCAGATAGTGTCCCGTAATGAGCTAATTTGTCATATTTTGACTGCTATGCTATCATAAATACTGAAAATAGCCCATCGAAAAGGCTTTAAAACCAAGCAGAATCCTCTGTTGGATGATAGCTAATCAGTTTTGGCCAATGCTAACAAATATTTTTCACGAGTCTAACATCCAGCTGTGCAAGAAAACACACTATCTGACGTAAGAGAAGTCTTTTTCGCCACTGTATTTTTTTTAAATAGAGAAAACAGTTGTTATAGACAAATATTTTTGTTTGAATTGGCCATTCTGACTGAGGACAGTTGAAAGTGCTGGCTAGTTTGTTATTTGCCTGTGTCAATAGGCTACAGTTTTTAATTTAAAACCTTAACAGATTGCTATTTTTTCTAATGATATGTGGTGTAATTAATTTGTAATTTAAAGATAAGTGTTTTTTCTTTCGTATTTCTTTATTCTAAAGCTTTAGAAAATATTTGGTACATCATGATGACCATCCAACAAGCTAATCCAGCTAAAAACAATTAAATAGAAAATGAGGTTAATAACTGCAACAATGTCTACTTTTTTAAGAGACAAAAACACTTGTTTAACCAGTCTGGTTTTGGCTATTTAACCTCTTAAAGCCCAAGGTGTTTTTTTACATGCATATTTTATTTCTCTTTGCTATTTGGGCTTATTGGAACCTAATTATAATAAAACCTAAGTATCATATTTTGATATCATGTATTTTTAGAAAAAAATTATATCCATATATGTGGACTTCCATAAAACACAATAAAGTCACCTTTGGGTAATAGAATGAAAAACTCTTTATTTCTGCCTTGAACACAGCAGTTTTTTTCCTGCCTGTTTTGTAATGCATTAATAACACATAAACACATATTTTTTAAATGTTTTGACTGTCAGTAAAAATAATAATAATAATAAATTGCCCTTTTTTGATAGTTAAAATGGTGTTCGGGACATTTCATATGCTCCAAAACAGTTGCAAGATAACACTGTATGTCTGTAACAAAAATAAAACAAGACATAAGAGCTGAAATGTGCTGTTCATGTATGTGGCCACTAAGCCCTAGGACAGAGGTCGGGAACCTTTTTCAGAGCCATTTCAGATTTTGTTTAGCAAACGCATTTTTTTAAAGAGCCATTGGATGGCTATATATATCAAAATGTCTTTTTTTAAATGTATTTGTTACTGTATTACTATAAATTACTAAAAATTATTATAGTAGCACTACTAATACTATATTATAATTTGTAATATTACTAAAAATAATACAGGTTTAAACAAAACCTTAATGTATGTCCATGTACAACTCAAAAATAAACAAATATGAAGCATCATATTTTGAGCAAGTCCATGAATGAAGAAATTTATAGTGACTTTATTTTTGCCATCACCACTCATGAAGGTTGTTTAAATTTAAGTTAAAATAGAATGTAAGTTGTCTGCCCTTTATTGGTGTCGCAATTCAAGTTTTTCCATATTGCCACAAACTCACATTGGTCGAAAAGTCCTTTTATTGTTAACTGAGTTCTTATTTATTATATACGCAGTTCTTATATTATTTTTATATATTTAATAATAGTATATTTAATATATTTAATATATAATAATATAATATTGAAGAAAGACAACTGGAGAGCCCAGGGGCGGACTGGCAATCTGGCAATTCTGGCAAATGCCAGAAGGGCCGGACCATTTTTTAAATGTGGGCCGGTCAGCTATTTTATTTTTTTTTTTAATATTTCATATGCATTGTTTTTACATGTAGGCAGCTTTTATCTCTTGCAAGATGTGAATATTATGATGATGATGATGATGATAATGATGATGATAATAGTAAGAATAATAATAAATGTTAAGCATTGGCCCAATCGGCAACGATCGGCTGGTTTCGAGATGGGCCGACCCAATCTGAGGTTACGCAGATGTAATCAAAATCTGGCAAGAATGTCAAACAAACAGTAAGTGCAACACAAGCTAATTGTCAGAGATGAACCATAAAAAGTGGCGCAGTAGGCGGTGCTGTCGCCTCACAGCAAGAATGTTGCTGGTTCGAGCCTCAGCTGGGTCAGTTGGTGTTTCTGTGTGGAGTTTGCATGTTTGCATGGGTTTCCTTCACAAGTCCAAACACATGCTATAGGTGAATTGGGTAGGCCAATTGGGAATTGCCGCTGTGTATAACATATGCTGGATAAGTTGCCGATTCCCCGATTAATAAATGGACTAAGCCGAAAAGAAAATTAATGTCATGATTGCATATTTAAATGGGCTTTTTTTGTTCCAGTCACATACATTAAATTTTTAAATATCTCTTAAATGTGGTACTGCTTATATAATTTTACCATCTGTACACCAATATAAGTAGTGAATGTGCGTGTCTGTGGGTGGGGCTGTGTCGGTGTGGTAATGTGGGCTGGTGTGGCTACAGTGCCAGGGCTGATTTTAAGTCCCAGTCCGCCCCTGGGAGAGCCACATATTTTTGGTCAAAGAGCCACATGAGGCTCGAGAGCCATACCACTGCCATATCGCACATGTCTTTGGACTCTGGGGAACACCGGAGCACCCAGAGGAAACCTACGCCAACATGAGGAGAACATGCAAACTCCACACAGAAATGACAACTGACCCAGCAGGACTCAAACCAGTGACCTGAGCCACTGTGCCACCACCTATAACCAAACATTAAATGTAAATTAGAAATTATTACACTCACTCTATATTTGGCAGTTGTTCACTAAACTACTTTTTTGACAAGAGAGCACCTAATACAGCCACAACGGTGTCATGAAGCAATTCTAAAAAGTCTAGTTTCCTTGAAAGCAACTGAATCAAATGCAACTTTAGCCAAGAATAACACAAACAACGCCAAAAGAGCTCCTCTGATACAATTACACCCAATACAGCTTTGATACAGCTCTGTGGACGTTTGTCTCCAAGGTAACCGTGGACTATCTCTCTGAAAAAGATGAAGGTTTGTGTTGCATGGAAACCACAATGTAATCTCGCTGCTTTCATGGCACCAGGCAGCAAACACAAACACCACAATCGCGAATAATCTAACATGCACAGAGACCAGGTGTGTTTCAGAACCTGATAGTGATGTGGTTTGTATATAAAAGCTTCATATCTTGTGGTTGTGCAGCTGGAGCAAGTTTTTTGTATTATTATTATTTTTTGTATTTATTTATTTTATTTTATTTTTGCAGAGGGTGGATGATTGTGTGGGATGCCCCATGCTGGACTTTAAAAGCACTGAAAACATGTGGGTGTTGTACTGTGTGAAAACCCACAGGATGGGATCTATGTCATCTTTTCTTTAGAGCCATTAAATAAATTAATTAATATAATATAGAGGCGACGCAGTGGCGCCTCACAGCAAGAGGGTCGCTGGGTCATCTGGCGTTTCTGTGTGGAGTTTGCATGTTCTCCCTGCGATCGCGTGGGTTTCCTCCGGGTGCTTCGGTTTCCCCCACAGTCCAAAGACATGTGGTGCAGGTGAATTGGGTAGGCTAAATTGTCTAAGTGTATTAGTGTGTGTGTGAATGAGTGTGTGGCTGTTTCCCAGAGATGGGTTGCGGCATGAAGATGTGCTGGATAAGATGGCGGTTCATTCCACTGTGGCGACCTCGGATTAATAAAGGGACTAAGCCGAAAAGAAAAGGAATGAATGAAAATAAATATAAAATAGGGCAGCACGGTGGCGCAGTGTGTAGCACGATATTGGTTCGGTTAGACCTCGGCTGGACCATTTGACATTTCTGTGTGGAGTTTGCAAGTTCTCCTTGTGTTGTCGTGGGTTTCCTCCAAGTGCTCCGGTTTCCCCCACAAGTCCAAAGACATGCGCTATAGGTGAATGCGAGAGTGTATGGATGTTTCCCAGTACTGGGTTGCAGCGGGAAGGGCATCTTCTGTAAAAAACATTTGCTGGATAAGTTGGCGGGTCATTCCGCTGTGGCGGCCCCTGATGAATAAAGGGACTAAGCCGTAAAAAAAATCTATATATATAGTATAATATAATGTAATGCAATTATATAATATAATATAATATAATATAATATAATATAATATAATATAATATAATATAATATAATATAATATAATACAATACCCTATAATAGGGTGGCGCAGTGGGAAGCGCTGTAGCTACACGGCAAGAAGGTTGCTGGTTCGAGCCTCGGCTTGGTCAGTTGTCAGTTCTGTGTGGAGTTTGCATGTTCTCATCATGTTGGCGTGGGTTTCCTCCAGGTGCTCCGGTTTCCCCCACAGTCCAAAGACATGCGGTACAGGTGAACTGAATAAGCTAAATTGTCCATAGTGTATATTTGTGAATGAGAGTGTATGGGTGTTTCTCAGTACTGGGTTGTGGTTGGAAGGGCATCCGCTACATAAAACATATGCTGGATAAGTTGGTGGTTCATTTCGCTGTGGCGACCCCTGATGAATAAAGAGACTGAGCCAAAGGAAAAAGATTGAATAAATGAATATAATAGATTGGATTAAAATATATTCAGTGTTCTCTTTTAATTGCTAAAAAAATACACTCAAAAATTACTGTTAAATTACAAACTAAACAAATAAAAAAATATCACAGGAATTAGAACGTATAAAGATAAAAGTATAAAATACATATTAAAACTCATTAATATGTATATTTCAGTAATCTTTGTTTTATTGCCATATATTGTCACACACACACACCACTTTTTTGTTGTGGTGTTTATAGTCTAAATGACAACATTCATTCATTCATTCATTTTCTTTCGGCTTAATCCCTTTTATTCATAAGGGGTTGTCACAGAGGAATGAACCGCCAACTTATCCAGCACCTATTTTACACAGCGAGTGCCTTTCCAGCTGCAACCCAATACTGGGAAACACCCATACACACTCATTCACACACACTCATACACTACAGCCAATTCACTTTATTCAATTCACCTGTACCGCATGTCTTTGGTCTGTAGGTGAAACCGGAGTACCCGGCGGAAACCTGCGCGAACATGGGGAGAACATGCAAACTCCACACAGAAATGCTGACACAGCCGGGAGTCAAACCAGCGACCTTCTTGCTGTGAGGCAACCATACAATAATACTACCCACTGCGCTACTATTTTACAACTTTCATTCATTCTCTTTTCGGTTTAGTCCCTTTAATAATCTGGGGTCGCCACAGCGGAATGGACCGCTAACATTACCAGCACATGTTTAACGCATGCTGATGCAACCCGTCACTGGGAAACATCCATGCACACTCATTCACATACAAACACTACAGACAACTTAGCTCACCCAGTTCACTTATACCACATGTTTTTGGACTTGTGGGGTAAACCGGAGCACCCGGAGGAAACCCACTGAAGGATTCGGATTTCTGCCTTCCAATCCGTCTCATCATGGATCAACGTTTATCCTTTTCACATGTCCTGTTTCTCATTATTTTTTATTAAATATGATTATTTGATTATTTAAATGGATTTTTAACTTTGAATTGATTTTAACTAATGAATAAGTTAACACAAAGCTTTATATAAGAATGTTCAGTGCATTTGCCTGTCTCTTTATAACTATTTTCAGGAGCCACCAAACTAGGTCAGAGGTCACGGAGACCTTAAGGGGAACTGAGGGCTGAGGAGGCAACTGTTTCTATTGTTATTTCTATGAGTTAATATTATCTAAAATGTCTAAAGTGATTTTGCTATATTCACAGTTAATTATTTTAAAGTGATTCTACTTTTTATTCAAGATAGACTTTGTGTAGTGAGGATATTAACTACCTGAATCTAGATTATACCGGTTTTTAACCAGTTTTGATAAAGACGGCAGAGAGTACACTCCGCCTTGGATAAGAAACAGATTATACTTTAAGTGTGTGTGTTCTATTTGATTGTGGATCTGTTTCACAGGTCTGGAGTCAGCTCCAAACAGTCTAGTGGATGTCTGACGTTTATGCTTAAGATATTGTTCAGAATTGTACGCAAGAACCCTACATGGAAATTTTCTGTGTTTTATCCAATCAGGTTAGAACACCTATATGTATGACGCAGTTAATGACGTTATGTGAGAGTGTAATTGTTATTGATTGGTGATTGTAAGCAGAGCGGCCTAGGAACTCTTTGCGAGTGTTGAAGCTGGCTTCTGCTGAAAAAACTGCAAACTATCTTCATTCATTCATTCATTCATTTTCTTGTCGGCTTAGTCCCTTTATTAATCCCGGGTCGCCACAGTGGAATGAACCGCCAACTTATCCAGCATGTTTTTTACACAGCGGATGCCCTTCCAGCCGCAACCCATCTCTGGGAAACATCCACACACACATTCACATACAAACTCATACCCTACGGACAATTTAGCCTACCAATTTCACCTGTACTGCATGTCTTTGGACTGTGGGGGAAACCGGAGCACCCGGAGGAAACCCACGCGAAGGCAGGGAGAACATGCAAACTCCCCACAGAAACACCAACTGAGCCGAGGTTCAAACCAGAGACCCAGCGACCTTCTTGTTGTGAGGCGACAGCACTACCTACTGCGCCACTGCCTCGCCTAGAATAAAGAAATATAAGAAAAAAACTTATTTTTAAAATACAAATTTATTACTCAGTCAGAATTCGGCCATTTTAATAATAATAATGATAATAATAATAATAATAATAATAATAATAATAATAATAATAATAATAATAATAATGATAAATAACAAAAATAATGTAGAGCTTCATAACTTTTCTACACAGCAAAATATGGGGACCCAAAACAACTCTATGGGTGTTAATTTCAACACTTTGAAAGTGTCTCATGGGGTCCACTCAAAACAAAGTTAAATCAACACTTTCAAAAGGGTTGGCACATTGACACCGAAGTAAGGGTTAATTTTAACTCTAGGCAGAGTTAAAAAATGTAACTATATTTAACACCGCCTGGTGTAATATATTTATTTTATTCAACTCTCTTGAGTGTAAATATGGTAAAAAGGTCAAATAGACTGTAAATTACAAAAGAAAAAAACATTTTATTTGAAAACATTCACCACTTCAACAATTCATTCAGTTTTTAAAATGCAACAATGTCAAATATGCTTTAAATGTTTTATTAGTACAGACAGTATCAACAAAATATGTATGACCAGTGCTCAAAAAGGCTGTTTCAGTCCTTTGGTCCAAACTTGATGTGTTATCAGAGCAATTTGAAAGTTCAATATAGTGTCACTCATAGTTTACTTCTGAACTCATAGTTTTCTTCTGAAATTACATTTTAAACAACTTGGCTTGCAAATCTTTCACTTCGGGTGTTTCCTTGGTCCTCCATATCAAACACAGCAGTTTAAATGAAGGTATAAATGCTGTAAACTTGTGTGAAAACAAACTGGAGCTAGGAAATCTCATCAAGCATGTCCTGTGAATGAAGTGCTTCCCAGCCACAGGATGACCTTTTTATCCATGACGGTGTACAGTAGTAGCTGCTGATCGCTCGTCTGGTGGTTCCTGATGCACGGATATAGGGTGATGCTCATCTAAGAACTCTTCAAGACTCCAGCATGACTAAGAAAAATGTTTGAAAACAAATTGCAATCAAATTCTATGATATATTTAAAAGAATATTTAAAGTAAATAAAACATTCAAGAAATCTAAACTCACCTTTTGAAAATCTACATGATGATCCACAACTTGACTCTCCCAGCTGGTTGAGGTGACAGGATATGGAAAAGTAGAAAAAACACATATATCACTGTTGGATCTCCAAAAACAATTAGGTTAACCACTATGACTAGAACTGGAAAAACAGGCAGCTGTCTGTCCAGAATCCTGAATTTAACACAACACTTGAACAAAATTTAGAGGAGCTAAAAATCTTTTATATCATTTAGTGATGCTGACTTCCCCAAAATATTGGCCACAGTGTAAAAAATATTCATAAACTTCATAAACAACAGTTTTCTGTAAGCGTGTGCGTGCGTGTGTGCGCGCGTGCGTGTTTCTTTACCAGATTCAACTTGTTAGGCCCTTTCAGGTCCAGTATTGACGCCACCTTTACTGGAGTCTAGCAGATGTTTCAGGTCCAAATATAATCTAAAATATTAGGATAAGCAGAAGAGGAAAAGTGCAAAGTAAAGAGCAAAACATTATTTAAGTAACAGTTCACCCACAATACAAAACTTATCACCTTCATGTCATTTGTTATTCTCTAATGCTCTAATACCCTCTCAGCTTATTGTGAAACAAATACAGAACTTTATCAAACATACCTTCATTATTATCACCACATATGACCAAGAAGGTGTGCTTGGTCATTTCACCAACTCTGGAAATACACCATCCGTCTCTAATCAGCCACCGTCACAGGGTCTTGTGTTATTGTATAGAGAACTGTGGCTGTTAAAAAAACAACAAAAAATTAGTATCTAACACATATGCATAACCTTCAGATAAAAAGGAGAGATGAACATCACAAAGTATGCCTCACACTTTTTCAGATATCTTTTGATTCAGATGTTGATTATTGATAATAAATCTACAAATCAAACCTGTTCCTGACTACAGAAATAGCCTAACTTACTAACGTCAGACATCCCGAGTTGGAAAAAGTAATTTTCGGGGGATACAGAGTTGATTTGCGGGAGGTAGCGGGAGAGATGAGAACCTGAAGAGCAATGGGATGAGTTGCGCGCGACGTACCTAAAGAGCTGGGAGGGATGCGGTGGAGAGGGGTGTGCAAAGTGTTTAATGACCGGGCGGGAGACGCGCGATTTCCGGGAGATTATCATTCATTTGCGGGCATCTAAGTTACTTGGGCATCTGGGAGTCTCTGTGCATTTGCGGGATAACGTTAACGTTAGTCCCGCAACTTCCGGGCGACTTTTGTAACCTTAAATGTCTGAGAAAGTGCAAACGCGGTCATTTAAAGACATTAATGTTAACATTCCGACTTTAATGGTTGTCAACGCTTAATATAATTCAAGCGTACGTTATAACGCGAGTCTATGAACTAACGGTATATGGACGGCGACGAATGAACCAGTTTAAAAGGGCCGCGGTGTTTAAAATAACCAAATTAACATACACGAATAACAAACAATCATATGTTTTAGTCAGGAAGCCTTTTACAAGTAAGCATATGTTCATTTACTCACCAGACATGTTTTAGAAACTCTCCAGAGCTAATGGAAACCGTGTTGCCGTTAGCATCCGGGCAGAGTAGGCTAGGCTGCTCCGGGGATTCCCTCGCTAGTTTGCTTCGAATTAAAGGAGAAGTGTCGATTTTATTTTACAGATGGGTAACAACGCACAAAATGGCATTAAGCGTGACAGAAATGTGTTGAACATGTACATTTGATGTTTTTATGCACTATGTATGCGTGAGCATTTATAAAAACATTCTTGAAAAGAAGTGAATAGTAATGCAGTTAAGCTAGATACACAAACGACCATGAATGAACCGCAGAAGATTAAAATTGTCACTCCATTCTAAAGTTATTAACTTAACAATATGTTTACAACTGTATTTCCTTAAAGAAAGTCAGTAAAATACCTAAATTTAGGTAGACTCACCAGTTGCTGTTCTAAACCTCAGATGGAAAATGGCGTCTGGAAAATTCTTCAGTGACTGGGGCTGCATGAATTCCCGGATGTTGGAAATAACACCACCAAGTGTAGAAAAGATAACTCCTTGATTTCGCACTGAATAAAATCAATTCTAACTCTTATTATATTCATTTATCAAAATCTAACTCTTTAACGTCAACATTTTACTCTGAAATGCTTCAACACCGAGAATTTAACTCAGATGAATTTGCTGTGTAGCCATTCTTGTAAAAAAGTAAATTTGAAACTTCATGGATAACATTTGTGTTCAAACTTACTTTAACTTGATGGGTTTTCGTTGGGTTATTTTGACTGCGTTCAACATGTGTCTACCTCAAGGACAGGTCTTGCAGAATTATTATTATTTTATTTTTTTGCATCCAGCCAAACAGATGGGAGTTGGATTAAAAAAGATAGCTGGATCGACATTTTAATAAATGAAATAAAAAGCATAGAAATAAAACATAAACGTGTACAGCTTGTTTGTTTTTATGAATGCATAATTTGAACGGTTTAGAGTAATAATTGATTTTTATAACTGCCTATAATCTATTTATACGTATACTTTTATTTACTTATGTATTTTGTTTGGTTGTTGTATTGTTTATTTGTTGGGATTCATATTGTATTGCTACCAACAGTTTATGAATTAAAAATACAGCAAGTGACAGAATTTCTTTCTTTCATTCCAATTACAGCAAATAACTCCTACAAGTCCTGTAGGAATGATAAAATCCTGCAGGATTTGTCACTTGCTGGGATCCATTGTAAAACCTGTAAGAAATTCCTGCACATACTGTCAATGTGTCCTACAGGATTTTATCATTCCTGCAAGACAGCAGTTTTCCTGCGGGAAAAAATAAATAAATCCTTCAGGATTCCTGTAAAAAGTACTGCATGATTCTAAAACCTGTAGGAATTGCCTGCACATATTGTCAATTTGTACAGGTATCCTGCAGGATTTTCATTTTTTTTCTGCAGGAACCTGCTGGTAACCTGTAGGCATTATGAAATCCTGCAGGATTCCTGTAGGTTATTTTTGTGAGGGTTATGATGGTAGTTAAAATAGGACAAATGAAATCATTTATGGGACAAATTCTGGACCTTTGTCAGTGAGGGATGGGTCTTTTCTATCTTTTGATATTCAAAATATAGCATGAACGGTTCAAACTATGGCCACACGTTGTAACATCGCCATCTTGTGGTGAAATATAAATCGGGCCTATATTTCATTTGAGAACAATAAACTCGAACACTTTTATTCATTTATTCGTTTTATATGTTTATTCCGCTTTAGTAATTTTACATACAATATTAATCATAAATACAAACAATCTGATACAAACCATTAAGTAAGAATAATACAAATAAATAATTCGATAATGTGTTTAAAATATAATATTTCAACTTTTTAATGTTTAGATTAAAAACAGAAGAGCTATGGTCACCTCGCTGTGGGTTTCTGACTCCATAGATGTCCAAACAATGGACGAACTGTTACGCGGCGCGCACGCATGCGTGAACACGTACGTCGCTCTGTGTACGCAGGCGGGGGAGGGGCACGTAAACAGAGAATTCCAAAAAGGAAGGGAGTGTTTCTTTCAACTGATAAACCAATACATCAAGGTATGCATTAATAAGCTCATTCTCAAATTATACATCCTCACTTTGCAGGCTCTTCTCTGCGTACTACAAGCGTGTGTGTTTTATTTAGTCTTTTGAATCTGCAGCCTCGTGCATTTACCATTTTCAGCCCAACGCAGCGCCATTACTGTACAGGGCAAAATGGACAAAATGGCCATTTTCGATTATATTGTGGTTACGTGCAATTAATTCCCCGTGCACTGGCTAAATATATGCACGTGTGACTTTGTGCACGTTATTCACGCCTTAACAGTTAGACGTATGTGTGGAGCAAATAAACAATGAGATTGTAGCTCCTTTCTTGCTAATTTGCTGTGCCTTCACGTCCAGCCTGTGTTTGTCGCCGTGCTTTCCTATGCACGAGCTTCCCTTTGCTAAACAGAGGTCATGACGTACATTTTAGGTGTTTAAATCAGTGAATAATAATGCTGTGATTTTGTAAATTAATCTCTGTAAGCTCCACATTACAATGAATTAACCTAGTGAACAATGCAGGTATTTATTGGATTCCCAGCTTAGATCAATACATCACCTGCACGCGCGCGCACACACGTGTGTGTGTGTGTGTGTGTATATATACAGACATATAGACATGTACGTATATATATAGATATATGCATATAATGTCTTTATGTATTGGCAGGTAAGAATCATGCCTATTCGCCGCTCAGCTGCAGCCCCACCCAAAGAGGAGGCACCCCCTGCAAATGCCCCTGATGGAGGTAAGGATGGCTCATTGCCTGGTACATTGATCATATTCGAGCACACAAGGATATATTGTGGCAATTCACATAGTCATAAACCCCTTCAGAAGGACTAATTTGCTTGCAAATAAAAACAAATAAAAATAAGACTGAAATATTAGTTATTAGTTGGCCCACAAGGAATCTGCACACGCAAAAACACGCAGATATTTAGCCTATCATTGAGTCTATATATTTCCTTGTGTAAATTGATATTTATTCAGTTTTTAAATTAATTTCACTTATATTTTGTGATATATTAGTTATTTGCAGAAACATTTTAGTGCATCTTTCCGATTTTTCGTTCACACAGATGCTCCCGCTGAAGGATCTGCATCTGCAGGTGAGAAGGAGAACGAGAAAAACTCGCCTTCTAAACCCGAAAACACGGAGGACAAGAAAGCCGGAGGAGATGGAGAGGAGGCGACTGCTGATGGAGAGGAGCAGGCCAAAGATGGAGAGGCCGGAGAGGGGGAGAAATCTGACGAAGCAGCTGCTGAACAAGGGAAGGGCAAGAAGAAAAGAGGAAAGGATGCAGCTAAACTGTAAGTTCGAATAAAGAAACACTTTTTTTTTGTAAATAGGCTCATTTTACAAGTCATCAAGAGTTTAAACAGTTGAGTTTCACTATTTTAGAATACATTCAGCTGATCTCTGGGTCTGGCAGGAGCACTTTTAGCTTAGCTTAGCATAAATCATTGAATAGGGTTAGACTGTTAGCATCTTGTTCTACAATATACTATTTTTTCTTTGTGATTGACTCTTCTGCAGTTACATCATGAACTAGGGCTGACAAAAAGTGAAAAGTTGCCTCTTTTTAGGCTTATATGGCTAGGAACTATATTCTAACTATGGCGTAATAATCAAGGAACTTTAGCAGACACAATAATGTAATGAGAGTATAGTTCCTAGTCATATTAGCCTGGAAAATAGCAACTTTTCATCTTCTGTCAGTCTAAGCACATGATGTAACTACAGAAGAGTCAAGCTTTAAATAGCAAAATTATCAATACTTTTTAATTGAGTGAAATGCTAGTGTTCTAATCCGATTGAATGATTAAGCTAAGCTAAAAGGCTTCCTGCCAGACCAGGAGGCTGAATTGATTAAAAAATTGTGAAACTCAACTGTTAAACTCTAGAAAGGTTGTAAAATGAGCCTATTTCCAAAAAAGCAAGGGGGTTCAATAAAGCTAAGACCATAATGCACATATTTATTAATGGGTTTATTTAAATGTACAGTGACAAGGAAGGTGATGACAAAGGGAAGAAGGTGAAAAAGAAGAAGATTCCTGCTTGGGCGACCATTGCTGCCAACAAACTGGGTTCAACCTCACTTTCCCAACCCAAAGTTGAAGAAATCATCCTGGAGGCCATTGAGGTTTGGTTAAAAATTGAAAACAAGCTCTTCCTTAGTCCATTTATTTACTTTCTAGAGAGCTTGGTAATCATTTTACACATTTAAAGGGATAGTTCACTCAAAAATGAAAGTTGTCATCATTTACTCACCGTCCACTTTATTACTAAGATGTTGGTTTCTTTTTTCCTGTTGAATGCAAATGAAGGTATTCTGAAGAATGTTGAAAAGCAGCAGCCATTGACTTCAATAGTAGCTTTTGTTCCTACTATAGAAGTCAGTGTTCTGCTGGTTTACACTGTTTTTCAGAATATCTTTTGTGTTCAAACGAAGAGAGAAATATAGTTTAAAACCACTTGAGTGTGAGGAAATGTTAATTTTGGGGTGAGCTATCCCTTTAACACGTTTTATTCACTAATTGTTTACAATTACTGGTAGGTTCCCTCAGAAAATCCAAAACCAATTGGATTTTTCCATTCAATTTCAGATAATTGTGGAAAATGAGCTCTGTGAGGAATAAAAGAAAATTAGAAATACCTGTTTTTATCTAGATAATCTTAAAGGTGCTGTATGCACCTTATTATATGCTTATAGTTATTTAAAGTTATAAAGTTATTTAAAGTATGTAAGTTTTTGACTCTTCTAAAACGTATGTTGTAATATGCATGTTTGTATTTAAGAAACATGCTAAGTGATCATTCTTGTTTATCTGTAAACAATGCTGAAGTCAGATATTCGGCTTTGAAAATGTGTTTTCTGTGCCGAAACGACTGTTTTTGTTTTGGTCATTTAACCCGTCCAATGCCAGTTTAGCCAATTATATTTCAACATCCTGGGTTGACTTGGCGAAAAAACGCATTTCATTCATATTATATATATATATATATATATATATATATATATATATATATATATATATATTAGGGATGTAACGGTATTGAAAATACCGTCATACCGCAATATTAATTTTTTTCGATATTACCATAGTCGCATGACTCGGTAAAACTATAGGTCTTCTGAGAAAATTTGCTCAGGCGAATGAAGCGAACGGGAGGTAGCGAAAACTACAATTCCCATCAGCCCATGCTTGACCATCATCCCTTGCGGTCTGTTGTCGCTACAGATCCAGTAATGCGGAAATAGAGTGTGCTGCTAGAAGCGGGGATGAAAAAGAGCTGGAAAACTCTACAGCGGGTGTTGTCGCCGCGCGCGTACTGAATAGTGGTGTTGTCGCGCGAGTTCTTATCAGCTGTGTTGTCGCGTGCGTACTGAATAGCGGTGTTGTCAGCACACTGTTCAGATTGATGCAGACATGAGACCTCTATCTCACTCATGGTTTGTCCTCTCAAGTGGGGGAAAGACAATGCACAACGTTACCCACTGCTGTCAACCTGGGCCAAGTCATATCTCTCTTGTCCCAGAAACCTCAGTCCCAAATGAGAGGGTTTTTTTCTGTTGCAGGGGACATTGTAAATACCCAGAGATACCAGCTTTTACCAGATTATATTTATATGATAATTTTCCTTTAAACCCATCTCTATCTAAGTGAGTGAGTGATTAAATGTTGAATGTGATGAGTTTTCAACACTACTAAATTGAAACTTAATTTTTTTACATGGTTTAATATTTTTTTGTTATTAAAATTGAAGTTCCTGTTTTAAAGCTTACAGATAGATGGCTAATTTGTATGTCATTGACACTTTTGGCACTTTTTTGGAGTATTTTCATAAGTTTTGTTTTTTCCTGTAAATGATTCAATAAATACCGTACCGTGACATTCATACTGAGGTATTACCGAACCGTGAAATTCTGATACCGTTACATCCCTAATATATATATATATATATGTATGTATGTATGTATGTATGTATGTATTAGGCATGGGCCTATGGTATGACATGATGGTATGGGCATTCTGATGGTATGATAACCTTGGATATAAATATCACAGTTTCACGGTATTAATGCTCTAAAATTTATTCTTTTTAAATGTCTGGGTAAAAATCAAAACTTTTTCCACTTTGTACACAATATATTTTTATTTGGGAAACATTTAAAATATTTTGGAGCAGTAAACATGTCAGGCTAAATAATTCAAATGAATTATTTACTTCTGCTGTCTTCATTAGTTTCAAAAACACTGATTTGTTTTACAATTTAAATCTTTTCTGCTGGCGGTACTGCTGTCCTAAAAAACAAAAAAATTAACTAAAAATCTTACTTATACCTTAGAAATGGTATAGCAGAAAATATTGACCGTTTTAAAACCTTGACTTTTTAGCCATGCCGGAACCTTAAAGTAGTAGTTAGAGATTAGTTTGGGGTGGGTCTATAATAGGGCAAAAAAAAAAAAAATGTTGATTCTTTTCAGAGTTGTATTCTGTATTCCATGCTGAAACCTGCCTGAGAATCAATAAAACTGTTAATCACTAAAACCTTGACTTTTTCAAACCGCAGTATTCCTTGAAATTGGTTACTGTCCAATGCCTAGTATGTATAAGAAAAATGCTGTGCTGCTAATTTAGCTTTTTTTGTTCTCTTTTAATGTCTATATTTAGAGAATATATTGCCCTATTTGTTTCCTTCAATTAATACATGTATTATTTAAGTTTTCATTTGTTGGTCTTTAAATGGTTTTATGAAGGTAAAGGTTAAACGTTTAAGAGTTTAGAAGCAACATCGAAAGTCTGAAAAACTGTGAAAAGTCTCATATGTACATCTTCCTGTAGAGTTGCAAAGAAGACCGCAGTGGTGCTTCTTCAATCATCATTATGAAATACGTCAGGAAGAAGTATCCCGCTGTGGAAATGGACAAAAGGACCAAAAACCTCTACAAGAGGTCTCTGAAGCGAATGGTTGAGAAGGGTGTTGTCAGACAGGTGATTTGCATTTTAACACATGAGTATTTTTAGTTTTACATATACAGCAAGTCAACTTTGTCCTGTCTTCTTAACCCACAGCTGAAGGGTAAAGGCTTTTCTGGAAGTTTCACCATTGGGAAGGTATCTAAATATAGTGTAACTTTCATTGCTGATAAATACAGTGTAAATGAAGTACTTTTTAAGGATTGATTTATTTTTTTGTCAATGTTGTTGTGTTGTGTAGAAGCCGGCTGCATCTGCTTTACCCAAGGAGACACTGGGAGAGTCTCTACCTCTGATCATCACCCGTCTCTGTGAACCCAAAGAGGCTTCATACATCCTGATCAAGAAGTACCTGGAGCAACACTTCCCTCAACTCAATGTGGAAAACAGGTCATTATTGACGTCCTATTAGTAGACGGGGGTGCAATATTGACCCTTAGTATTTCTTTGAAAATATTTTCATTGGTGACACAGAAAAAAAGACAATATTTTGTCTAAAACTCACATTTACATTACGCTTTGATAGTTGCGCAAATTATTATATTGTCTAAAGATTATAGGTTCATATAGCGGGGAAAATAAGTTTTCAACATGTCACTATTTTTCTCAGAAAACATGTTTCTAAAGGTGCCGTTGACTTGAAATGTTTCCAGAATGTTGGTAACAACCAAATAAATTCTTATATGCAAAAAAAACAAACAAATCTAATTTGTTTACAAATTAAGTTATGCATAATAAAATGAAATGACAGGGAAAAATTATTGAACACATGAAAAAAGGGAGGTGTAGAAAGGCAATGAAGGCCCAGACAGCAGCTAGACACTCTGCCCTTTGTCATTGTAAATGAATATTAGCTTAAAGGGTCACAAAACACATTTTTTGAGCTGTTGACAGTCGTATATGTGCCCCACACTGCTAAAAACTCTATTAGGACACATAAATTTTACTAAAAAGTGAAAATTGGTTGTTTTTGCGTTATTTCGAGCAAATTCGTACCTCCGGTTTGAAACAAAATTTTGAAGCTGCGTCATTGCCATGAGATCTTAGCGTGTATTCTATCGTGTAGACTGGACGTCTGTACCTGGGAGTGCCTATTACGTCTCTGAGTGTGCTGCATTAATGCATGAATAAGACTTGGTTCAAACCAATCAGCGCGCTCTATTCCGTATGCTGTGCAACTTCATTAATATGCATGATAGCTTCGAAGACTGTTTGTACCTGTTACAGTGTTCAGATGGCAGAGAGACGCCACGTTGTGTCGGCAAAACAAGCGTGCAGTGTTGCTTTTATAATTCGCTGCAGTAAAGGCTTTGTTTTCAATTTCTCTCTATGAGAGCGCAGCTGGACTCACGTGTGGACTACAGTGCACACTACGCTTGACAACAATACATGTCTAAAGAACATTTTTTACCCGAGAGCTTTTCTCATCTGGAAATGGTGAGATTCGGATTTGCTGCTCGACTCCTCTTAATTAAGACGCGGCTCTAGTTGGTATTGATTGTCCTTTCTCTACAGATTTGGTAATTAAGCGACCAGTAGTCTCTGTTTGTTTATTCAGATGGCAAAGTTAGTTCGTATCAAACTTACTATTACCAAGAGTGTAAACATGTTAGCACCACAATCAAACTTACTGTCGTGGAGGATTTTCGCCGCATTTTGTGACAGGAATAACACACACGGCTTTCTGAGGCTACATGCCGAGTGCATCTAAGTTTCAGAGAAATGGCCCTATAAAAACATGACTGGTTCAATTCTTATTTTCCCCGCTGTACAAGGATATTGATTGCTTTAATAGCTTTTATAAAAACTAAAGGATGTGTTTTTTGCAAGCACACAGATCATTAAATAAATAAAGTGTCCCATGTAGCACACTTTTAGCTTAGCTTAGCATAAATCATTTAACTGGATTAGACCATTAGCATCTTCCTTGTGGCTGTAACATTTAAATAAACCAATGAGTAATTTTTTATTTTATTTTACAAGTTCCCTACAGGGGAACAGTTTAGTTTCACCATTTTTAAATCTATTCAGCCAATCTCTTGCTCCGGGAGCTTAGCATTAGTTCAATTAATTAATTCAATTAGGTTAATCAGGGTTTCTGCAGGGTCTTAAAATGTCTTAAAGCTCAATATACAAATGTTAGGCCGTAAAAAGTTTTGTCTGTAAAAAGTTGTTGGTCTTAAGTGTTTTTTTAAACAGGTCATAATTTTTCTTTGTTTATGTATTGCTACCAAATCTGCCCAAAACCCATACAATCACTAACAATCATCTTAATAAAACTTTCAACGTTTTATTTAATTTTAGGTAATTTTTAACTCTATTTATCCTAATGGTTTATTTATTTTCCTTAGAGTAACATTTGTTTAAACCTTCTCCATGTATTTACTGCTGAGGACACCGACCTAGACAGATTGTTGTGCATAATTTAGTTTATTATAGTTTTTAAAACATTTGTTAATTATTAAAATTATTTTAAGTTGGGGGATAAAGGTGTATGGATACAAGTAGAGCTTGCTTGTTTTTACACAATATTTAGAATATTTAGCTAAGAAATAAATTATTATTTTTATTGTATTATTAAATGTTTTAAATTCTAAAAAGAAAATTTGATGAAGCAAATAAAAACTCTTCCATCTAGGCCATTTGAACAATTTCTTAGCCTTTAGACTGTTATGGGTAAAAAAATTCATTCATATGATCTTAAAAAGGTCTTTAATAGTCTTATATTTAACTCTGTGAAACCTGCAGAAACCCTATTAATGCACTAGCATAAAAAAATCTAAGAAGAGTTTTGGCAGTTTTACTATTTAAAGCTCGAGTCTTTTATAGATACATCATATATTACAACTGAAAAAAAAATATATATATATATATATATTATATTACACAGTTTAAACTATAAACTGTGCTCCATGGGTTGTAGTACACAATATAACTACAGAATAGTCAAGCTTTAAATAAGAAAATGATTGAATCCCTATTTACATTTTTAACCAAGATGCTCTGATCCGATTAAATGATTAATGATAAAATAAGTTAAGCTAAAAGTGTTCCCGCTAAACCTGGAGATTGGCTAAATTGATCCAAAAATGTTATATCTCAACACTTTAACTCTAGGGGAGTTGTAAAATGAGCCTATTTTCAAAAAGGTGAAGTGGTGCTTTAATGAATAAAAAGTGTTAATGAAATTAAAATTTATTTATACATGTAATCGGCAAAAAAATAGTGTACATAATATCATAAATTATCACTATTAGGGGTTAGTTACAAACTAAAATGTCTTAAGAGTTGTTAATGATTGGCTGTTTTGTAAATCTCTCCAAGGCCGGACATATTGAAGAACTGCCTGCAGAGATCTGTGGAAAAGGGCTACCTGGAGCAGATCACTGGCAAGGGAGCCTCTGGAACATTCCAGGTTTGTTTGATGCATTGCTAATATTGATAATGTTTTAGTCTTCGTTTTTTGGCAAAAATGCCATTTAGTTTTAGTCATGGTTAGTCTTATGGGTCAAGTTTTAGTTGATGATTTTAAAATTAAATCTTAAGATTAAATCTACTCTACAGAATCACAATATATTTAATCATAATCAGGGCTTAATTTGTGCTAGAACACTCCGAATCCGGCACCTCTGAAATCTCATCCGGTACCTCATTTTCCGGTACCTCCGGAAATCTCATTTTACTTATCTCCCTCCTCATCTGCCGTCCTCCCCTGTCCGCTGTTCACTTTCCTCCGCAACTCCCCAACCCTCTTCACTTTTGTCTGTGACAACTAGCCCCTGCCCCGGCTCTTAACATACATCCGCAACAGCGCAAAATCTCTATATCCTCGGGTAACATGCCAGATCCGTTACCCCGATCTGTTCCTCGCATTTCACAAATTTAGCACTGATCACAATATATTAATCACGCGTATCTCTAAAATTTCTCAGCTTATTATATACTCCTGGACAACACACAGTTAAACATGAGTGATATGTAGGTTTAAACAATGCCAACAGATTGAACAGATACTTTTCTAAATCAAATAAATACAAATGCAGATAGAAACATGCTAAGTGAACATATTTGTTTATCTGAAAAAGATTGCTAAAGTCAGTTATTTTCAGAAAATGTGTTCTATGTTAGAATGTATGTCTTTGTTTTGGTCTCTATAACCAGCCAACTGCTTTACCCAAGTATATTTCAGCACTCTGGGTTACCTTGTCGGAAAGCATGGCTTAATTCATTTTAGTCATTAAGGCCACTTCAATGTATGCGGCCGAATGTGCGACCTCTGGAGCAGCCTCTAAAATGAGATGCAGTTTTAGAGTTGAAACTGACAGTGATGGTTAGGACAAAAACTCATGGAAAATATTCTCGTGTGTCATCGCTGGTAGCAAGGATACAGCATAGGCCCAATATTCAGGCTACATGCTCCTGATAGTGTTGTAAATCTGGCAACAAGCAATTTCGTGAGACGTGGGGTAAAAAAGTGTTTTGATTTCGGGGTGCAATACCTAGTTCAACCACTGGGTGTCATTCTTACTTACTCAGGGTGTCCACAGGGTCTTAAAAAAGTCTTAAAGGGCACCTATGGTAAAAAATCTACTTTTTAAGCTGTTTGTACAGACATTTGTGTAAGTACAGTGTATAGACCGTCATATTGGGGTGGTATAAACACTCTCGGTCCTTTTTTTTGCAGCACCATGCATTTTAGAATTCTAAATATAGGTTTCTATCAGGGTACACACAACGACGCTTTAAGTCAGCGGCTGTCTGCGGCGCCCAGCCACGATTCGGGACACTTTGTTTCTGGCGCGCTACAGAGCTCCATCTGCATAGTTTCATTTTAAATAACATGCGAATGTCCGTGTCTGGTGTGCCGTGTTGTGGCTCAGTCAAAGTTAATTCAGTGTGTGTGGTTATTTGTCTCGGTGCTCAAGTCTGGATCTTTAAACTAGCACACAGTTGGCTGTAAAACTATACAAAGACAAATGATTTTGTACTCTCTGCTTGGTCTGTGTCCGAGTCGTACATGTATGGCTGAATGCTGATCCTCTTATCATGCTGCTTCTCTCTGTCTGCCTGTCTGTTGTCAAACACAGAGCAGGGGAGCTCTTAGCTCCGCCCCCTTGTTACGTTGTGCAGGAATTTGAGCTACTTTTCATGTGAAGAAACACTCTCCTAAAACAGAGAGCAGTGTACACGCTCCAAAATAACACTTGAACACATTATAATTAAAAAATCTGAACTGTGTTTTGAACTGAACCTAAACTGGCACACTCAGAAGAACCATAATATTAATATTAAATCATAAAAAATGGGTAAACTATGTGCCCTTTAATGTGAAAAAAAACTAAATTTTAGTCTTTAAAAAGTCTTAAATTTACAGACATTGGTCTTAAATCGTTTTAAACGGTTCTTAGTTTTGCTTTGTCCAAGTAAAGCTACTCAATTTGGGTTGGCATCATCCAATGACCAACATTACATCTCAATAAAACCTTATTTTTATATGTAAGTTTATTTTATTGCAAAGAAATACAATTCACAACAGCTGTTAGACATTTTTACAGCAAATTCCCCAAATAAAATAAAAAAAAACAGTTTCACGATTCCTCATGATAATACCAGGCCATTAGAGAAAAATCTTAACCCTGCATAAGTCTAAAATTTCATTCTCAATGGTCTTTAAAGGGTCTTACGAAGTTTAATGTGTGACTTGATTAAACCTGCAGAAATGCTGATACTGCACTTTTTAACAAAAATGTTGGTAAATTGTTTTTATAATAGTTTTTATCATTCAAAACTGATTGTGTAAAAAGAATTCGAGGAAAATCATTCTTCGGTGAAAATAAAACTGATTTGATGAGAGTGTACATTTGTATTGGACAGTTGAAGAAAGCCGGGAATAAGGTCCTCATGGGTGGCGGTCTGCTGGAAGACGCTGTTGTGGCCGCCATCACTGCTATGAATGAGCCCAAGACCTGCAGCATCACCATACTGCGCAAATTCCTGATGCAGAGAAAGGAGAAGAACGCCTTTCCAGTGGGTAAGGAACACTTCTAGCTTATTGCAGATTCCTAGAGTTAACTTTCTGTCCGAGGCCTGAGGTTTTCAAATGTGTCCTTTTAGTATCAGTAATAACCCTAGTATCTCATTTGGTGTATTTTAATGTGTTATGCAGACTCCTTATGAATGATTTGTGTCTTACTACTAGTGTCTCATCTGAAGAGAACCTTGCAGAAGTGTAAAGTGATGGGATGGATGGAGCAGATTTCTGGTCATGGACTGAGTGGGTCATACCAGCTTAGTTATCCATTTTACCCAAGGTAAGTTCAATTGTAAGTTCAATGTAAAGAAGAGACCGTTGTGTAATAAATACTGCACTTACTCACCTTATTCTTCGCCGACGAGCGGGCACAGCCATTTGAATCTTTTTGGCTCGAGACTTCCGGTCTCATTACCTTCCATTCATTTTTAGACATTAAAAACTGCTCGTTTCGCTGTTTGATGTTGCAAACTGACATTTTATTATTATATTATTCTATATTATTCTACTTGATCTGTATAGTCATGCAAACATTTGTTTGTAGAGCAAGTAGTTTGACCGTTTTCTGCCGTTTATTATTCCTAGTCATTTCTCCCATAGACGACTAAATCAAAAGTTCTAAAACAATCGCAAAAACAGGCGCACTTCCACATTATAGAATAAGGTCAATAATCAGTGAATATAAGGTGGTTTCACTTTTGAAATGCGGTTTAAATTACTCCCGTTTTTTAATTCTTCTGAACACATTCAGGTGCTGCTTGTCATGCGAGGAACGCCATAGTCAGATTCGATACAACACCGACACTGCATGCTACTCCATGTCGCGTCAGTGATGAGTTGTTCTTGAACGATTTGTTTATTTTGAACAAATCTTTTGTATGACTCTGGGAGTGAATTATTCATTTACGCATGCGCACATTTTGCACATTTTGTTTCTTGCAGAATGTGCACGTGTGGCCTCAGACCATATTGATATGAATGATATTGGATAATACTGCATCGCGTTAGGGAATCATACCGATATATCCCCTAAACCCGATATATCACCCAGCCCTAGAATGAACCCTGAGTTTAAATGAAATGTTAAGTAGATAAAGGACTTTCATGGCGCTGTATATATGCTGGGGGTATCAATTACAAAAGGGCTCAATATAAAATTATTAGTGATTTAAAAAGTCCTTGAATTTGGTGTCCATGAAAGAGTAGCCACCCTGATATACCAAATTAGATTTAAAGGCTAAATAAAAAATGCAAATGAATGTGTTCCTGATTTCATTGGATTTCTTTTGTTTAAGTTAGTCATTCATTAAATCATTTATTAACATAATTTATTTACAGTTCTTGTAGAAACTTAGTAACCATATTCATGAATTTGCCATTGAACAATCACAAAACCAAATTTGGTTCATTAATAAATGGTTCATTGTTGAACTAAGTTTATGAATAAACCGCACTAATTTCAAGAGCATCACGTGCTTATGATCGATTACGGCTGGTCCAGCTAACACATGATGCGCCAATCAGATGAATCCTAACTTTCTCACCTCCGTCATCTTCATCTTGAAGAATTTCTCCTTCCACCCCTACTCCTCCTCCCTATCCCAGATAGGGCGGCACGGCAGCCCTGTCATTAGCACTGTTGCCTCACAGCAAGAATGTTACTGGTTTAAGTCCTTACTAGGCCAGTCGGCATTTCTTTGTGGAGTCTGCATGTCCTCTCCGTGTCTGCATGGGGGTTCCCTGGTTTCCTCCCACTGTCTAAAGACATGCAACACAAGTAAATTGACTAATCCAAAGTGGCAACATAGACAAACTCTTAGTCAGCTATCTCTCATATCAATTCCTAACTCATTAAGCCTGGTTTATACTTCTGCGTCAAGTGACCGGCGTAACTCACGGCGTTGGCAACGAGCGCAGATGTGCATTTATACTTCTGCGTGCTGTCTCTGTTGGTCTGCATTAACACTTCCGAAACGCTAGTGGGCAGTGAGGTGTAAATGTTCCTCTGTGTCGAGTTTCTTCGCCTCTGTTTTGCTTTCCTGAACACTTCCTGGATGTGCAAGTGGCTCAAACTCGCTCATTTTGAGGCAGCAACCGGCGGACGTGCAACAACTTTAACTATGAGGTAAACACAAAACAAAACTTTCCAACCGAAGCTCCTTCACGGGACTCCACACTTGTAAACAATCGCTACATTGGGTTCGCGCCATTTGCGCGGCTCTCGGTCCCGCCCAGACTCGTCAGCGCTACCAAGCCGACCAATCACAAAGCTTGCGCTACGCGTTGTTGCGATGTGTAGTTACATTTTTTGAGAGGTGCACGTCAGTGACGGCCACGGCGAAGGGCTATGCGTCAGCGCCGTAGCATACGCCGACATTTGACGCCGAAGTATAAATCAGCCTTAAACCATAACAAGCAGGGGAGATCTCGATCTACCTGAGCTCAAACTCCTCTCTTGCCCTTTAAAAGGGCGGAAGCCCCAGGCTCGAGGATATTCTAAGCTCAGAGCTTTCTCTCGGGAAATCATGCCAAACACGCTTTATTATCAATCATGAGCTACGTGTGAACTCTTTAGATATAGATTAATTCAGGAATGAAGCACCAAAGTGTTGCTCTGAGATTTTTTACTTTAACTTTGTTTAAAACTATTTTAAATGACAAAAATAGAAAAATAAATGACAATATGATGTGTAAAAAGCAACTTCGTGAGTTGATTAGTTGCAAATAAATGTTTTTTGATGTCATGCAAAGGAAATTTGAGACACTCAGGGTGTTTAAAATGAAATGCGATGGAACATCTTAATTGACAAAATGTCTGTTGCATCTTCTTCTGCAGCCCGGCAGTTTTGTTTCCAGAAATGGTGGAAAAGCTAAAAGAGAAGGAGGTCAAACGCAAGAGAGTCGAGGTGTCTGATGAATCTGAAGAAGAGTCAGAAGAAGAATCTGAAGAAGAATCTGACGAGGAAGAGCCTCCCCCTAAAAAGAGGTGAAGTACATCACGTAGCTTCTGAATATCAAATTTAACTACAAGCAGTGGTAATGGCCCAAGCCTTGGCCCCACCACCCCAGTAGGTGTCCGCAGGGTCTTAAAAAGTCTTACGTTTCAAAAACAAAATCAAAAAGTCTTGAATTTAATGAAATGTTGTCTTGTAGATCTTGTCATTTTTACCAGCTCTTAATTTTCACACAGTAGGAATCCTTCATCAGACAGTCTCTCAGTCGTCATGTGTAATGATTTTGTCATTTTGGACTTTTTTTTAATGCTTTCACACTGTACATGCTTAACTCATTAGTTTTTCTATGCATGATTTATTTAGAAAGGAATCCCAGGACTGATTATTCTACTTCACTGTATGAAGAAAATACTGTAGACAAGAAAAAATAAACATAAATGCAGTGACTACAAGTTGAAGGAAAAAAGCACAGTAAAAGTGCCAATACAGCACTTAAAATGTACTCAAGTAATTTTTTAAACTACTAAAATACAATTCCTGAGAGAAACTACTCGGTATTTTTTTTACTTTACACCACTAGGTCTACAATCAAATTTACAAAACCAGTGATCCCAAATCAAATCCAGAGATCAGAATGTGACTAGGTGCCTGTTCTGCACAATTCCTCCTGCCATAAAACACACTGGACTGTCCTGCTTTAAATGACAGCAGCAGGCTTTTTTATGAAACAAACTCTCTTAAGAACATATTCAGCAAAGTGTCACCAGGAAAATTTGTAGAATTGTTTTTTATGCATTAATGCTAAAGATCCTATTTAATTTATATGTTCATTTGTTTATTGTTTTTAATTGTATAAGTGGTGTAACCATAGACTGTAAAATATATGGACGTAGTATCCGTGACGTCACCCATAGGTTTCTGAAGAGCGCAAAAGAAGCCACAAGTAGGCGCGGCCAACTGTCGCCATTTTGGTCACGCGTCATCACACCCACGGCGGGATACCAAACAAGGGCAAAGAGGCGGAGAGTGAGCGGAGCTACAGACACCTGCTAGCATTTAGCTTGGACCTGGTTCAGACACACTTTACTTTGGGAGAACGCTTAATACTTTATCACCTGTTACTCGTTTGTATTCTGACCACTTGTGCTTTGTTGTACACTATATCAATAAAGTATTTAGACTTTTAAAAACACTGCTGTAATACATTGAGCTACTAAACATTGTTCTTATGACGTTTCTCAACAGGAGGAAAACGCGAATTACATCCAAACACTTCAGATATAGTCTGTGTTAATAAATGCAGGACTATTGATGAAATCCTGCATAACACTGTATGACAACGCTTCAGATGACTGTTCTAGAGCCTACAGCTAATCAATCTGACAGATTCTGGAGTGCATTACAGCTCTAAATATAAATATAAACGATAAATGATCTTAAATAAAACAAATGCATGTATAGAGATGGTATATAAGTATATAACTTTACTCACATGGGAAACGGAGGCCACGTGAATGGTTTGTGAGCACAATTAAGTGCACTCAGCTTGTCATGCCATCTAATAGTTGTAGGAAACAAGTCCAAAAGGCAGCTGACTGTGTAAAGCCACATAAAACAACACAGAAATACGATAAATATGCCGAGTTCAGTGGCTAATCTGCAGGATTCAGCTGAGGTGACGTGACGGCGACCAACGAGACCTAGCTGTCACTCAAGTGACCACGCCCTTAATTATGCAAACTTAATATAACTTAATATAAAGGAAACGGATGAGTTATAAAAAAATTCACCCCCCTCACAGTTGTCATGAAGGGTAATATTAGCTGTATTAACCAAAACCTTTTTTTGTACCAGGCTGTAAACACCTTTATTTCTGCTGTAAAGTTGGCCATTCTAACAGTGGGCTCAATTGAAATTTGCTCTGTTTTGGAGCCAGGAGCGGCCAGGACTAGCGGAATTTCGGATGAATTGCAGTTTTAGTTACTTCCATATTGGCTTCCTGAGGGAGAGCGGGAGGTTGCCGCTTGGGTGTAACTGATCACACATCTCACGGTTTGGATCACATTGTGTTTTTATGGTCACAGATCGGACCATTTTTTAGATCAGCCAAAAAGGGTTTATTACAAAAACAGTGCTGCAGGACACTTTTGGTTTTAACAAACAGAACTCAGAACCTGTCATTTTAGTAAAAATAAAATGAAGAAAAAATCAGCTGAATAAAAATAAAAGTTAAAATATTCAGTTCTGTGAAAAATTCACTGTTACTACTACCACTGTTGCTGATAACGCTAAATGTAGAACTCTAACATTTGTAAATACATAATTTGTAAAACCCATTTATTTGTTGTCTCATTTTCAATAAGTGATTTAGTTATTCACTCAACACTTCATATTAAATTGCTAGATGTGTCATTTTTGAGGAATTATTCAGTGGCATAATAGTTTTGCCTTTTTCAAACACAGATTTGATTGCAGCAATTTGAAGGATTAATAAATAGATGCAAATCACCAATTTATAATTTATGTTGCGTGGGTGTTGAGATCCCGATCTTTTAATGATTAATCATGCAGCTTACACTGAATGCATTATTGCAGGCTAAACAAGTAAAGACAGAAAACAACTTTAATAACCTGAGAAACCCACCACATCCCTATTACTTCGGTCATCATTCTATTTTACAAGAAAGCCTAAATGCTTTCATACATGTTATATGAATGACACGAGTGGCGATCTCTCTGCGATCATTACAAAGTTAAGAAAAATACGTAATAATCCGTGGGTCACATTTGTTCTGACAACAGCCTTTGTTGCTTACATGGCATTGCGAAAAAATTCATCATTATCATCAGACCAGAATGTGTTTTATTATGCTAAACATTCTTACTATTTGTCTACAGGAACCAGCGTGCAAACCAAAGACCTGCACCTAAAGCTCGTCAAAATAAAAGGGCCAAACCTGTCAGCAGAAAACCTGCTCCGAAGAAACCTGCTCCCAGGAAAGCTCCTCCACCAGCCAAGAAACCAGCCGCCGCCAGCAAAGCAGCGTCTAAAAAGGCACCCGAGCCTGTTAAAGCCACACCAGTCAAAAAAGCTGCTCCGACCAGCAAGCCTAAAACGCCGATAGCCAAAAAGATGACAAGCAGGGGGTCCAAACGGCCATCACCCAAGGCTGCTAAAAAGGAAGTTGAATCTGCTGTGAAGGCTAAACCTGGTGCCCGCAAGTCACTCCGAGCCCGCAAATGAGTCCTGAGCTTGTCGGCGGCTGAAAAGATCAACTGTAGCTCAGTAGACTGCAGTGCTGGCTTTTTTTTTCCTCTTCTTATTTTTGTAGAAATGTCCTCCTTGGGGCCTCTGATGATTCTAGGACCTCCACAGAGTTATTCTGCCATTCAAATATAGGCATTTTATGTTCAATATTCTAATTACAGGTTATAATGTAGAGTAGAAATGCTACCGTTTGTGTTAAGGTGCTCATTCCGGTTAGGAGAATGAAAAGGAGCTGTTGCTTCATCTTGGTTGTGCTTCAACAACATCAAATCAATTATTTAAAATTCCTGTAGTCTGTCTTTCTGTAGAGGCAAGCATTTCAGTTACTCAGTCGCCCCTCATCCATCAGTGTTCAAGAAAACCTCTCTCTGTAAGTTTTATTTGGATTTGTTTTGGTCATGTTTTGTGAAATTAGGTCTTTAGCTACTATTGTAATCAAAAAACGAGTTTCGTTGATGTTGATTCCTTCGTGTACGTCAAAGTAAAGAATGAGTATTAATGCCTAACTTTCAGTTGAACGTCTACTTGAATGCGAAATTGGTTTTTATTAAGATGCATTAAAGAAACGTTGGCATCCACAGCTGTCATTTTCTTCTGTATAGTCTATGAAGGAGAATATACGTTTTCCAAGCAGATGTTTAAAACCTTCAATGCACTATTAACCTGGTCATACTCTTGTGTGTTAGTTTATCAGGGGGGGTTAGATGTAATTTTATGAGCATTGCTCACCTTACCCTGCATGCATGTAACCGATATACTTTTCTGTAGTCCTTAATAAAGTGACTATATTTGTACTTCTATATTTGCCCATTGTTTTGTTTAAGTTAATTCATTTCATCTTCATTTCTGTAGCCCTTTTGCAAGGTAGATTGTTTCAAAGCAACAGGTGAACTCCGGGTCCGCGACATCCTTGACTTTCGGTTTAAGATTTAAAGGGCTAGCATTGCACCAGACTCCCGTAAGTGGTTTTGTTTAAAATTGTAGAATCTATATTTTGTGCACATATGCATCACTTTGGTTTTTATTCTACTGTACAAAAGTTATTTACACTTAAATACACAGTATTTTGGATACCCGAGCTGGGTATTGAACATGGTTCATTTTCATATTTTTTTATATGGTTCATATATGACACATGTACATGTTATAGCTCAAATGAAAGCTCTTGCCAGTGCTCAAACAGTTCTAGCATTCTTTTTACTGAATTATATTCACATATCAAACAGTTGTCAAATGAATTGCAGTGTTTCCATGGCGCAGAAGTGAAAACAATACATTTATGATCACTAAGCAGCCCCAGATAGCACAGACAGCTGTCATCTCATATCTTATGCTGTGTGCTTCAGGGTAATTCCTCCTCTGTTTTTGAGGTGATGTGCATAAGTAATTCTTTCATATGTCTGATGTGGTCCAAACACAGTGAATTATGTTTGATCCAACAAAAGAATAGTGAAATATGAAGTCAATGATCAATCCATGTGGCTTGTACAGCACCTCTCATCAGTTGGAATACAATAACTTATGCATAGATTATGGCAGAGACATTTTTTCTTTTTTCCTATGATTACAGACATGTGCAGGAACCACCAAAATTAATTACAGCACCTTAGACCACACAGAACCTCAAAGGTACACTTTCAAATTTGAGTTTATTCACCTTATTCTCAGCTGTCGAGCGGGCGCTGCCATTTGAATCTTTTTGTCTCGCGACTTCCGGTCACATTCACTTCCATTCATTTTTTGACGTTAACAACTGCTCGTTACGCTGCTTGATGTTGCAATTTAATATTTTCTTATTATAATATGCTACTTGGTCTGTGTAGTCATGCAAACATTTGTTTGTTGAGCAAGTAGTTTGGCCATTTTCTGCCATTTTCTTTATTATCCCTAGTCATTTCTCCCATAGGCGACTGAATCGGAAGTTCTAAGACAATCGCGAAAACAGGCGCACTTCCGCATTTTAGAATAAGGTCAATAAAATAAAATACAAAAAGCGCCTCTTTTTTTTTTAGGTGTTTATTATGACACAGACGACATATACAGATATTTTAAACACTTTCAATAGTGTTTTATGAAAATAAAAAGGGTTTTCTTTAAAATGATACCAAATTTTTGCATTTACGCCTCTGCATGTGGATTTGGGAAGCTTTTAAATTTGGGTAGGCAAAATTCAGGCGGAAATCCCAAAATAACACTGGAGTTTAAGTGGTACAAGTTCTCGTAAATTGAAACTTTGTCAGTCCAGTTTTCAGTTGAAGTTCAGTTCAGTTCAAGTGGTGCTCGCTGCAGAGCCATTTGGGCGAGCTAAGCTCCAGCAAGGGGGAACTTGAGCTTGAGCTCCACCTTTTTTGCACTTCTTCTATGAGTGATGTCACTGGGGGTAGGGTTAGGGGTGGGGTTGGTGTACGCATTAAAACAGCTTACAGGAGGAGGAGCGAGAGCTCATGCTCCCCCTCGCTGGAGCTCAGCTCTGCTCAAATGGCTCTGCAGCGAGCACCCTCTCGTTCAGTTCGCTGTGGTTTCATTTTGACTGCTGAAAGCCCAAACACTGAAGAGCAAATCTATTGATGCGCAGCTCCACAAATTCCAAACCAAGCTGTGACGAGGAACAAGCTTCACTAAGTACTTTGAAAGCAATACTTTGTACCAGTGGTTCTTAAACTTTTTTTCACAAAGTACCACCTCAGAAAAATATTGCATCTTCAAGTATACTTTCGGTCCCACTTTATATTAAGTGGCCTTAACTAATATGTACTTACACAGGAATTAATAGTTTGTTACAATGTACTTATTGTGTAAATACATGTATTTATTGTGTACTTATGCTTGATTAAATACATATATGTAATTACATCTGTAATTAACTTCTGTAATTACATTTGTAAATACACTGTTGACCATCCCTTACACCTTAACCCACCCTTAAACCTACCCATACCACCAAACCTGTCCATAACCCAACCCTTATCCTAACTCAAGAGCACCACAAGTGTTCTCAAATACATTATGAACACAGTAAGTACATTGTATTTATTTTTTGATGCAAGTACATAGTAGTTAAGGACACTTATTATAAAGTGGGACCATACTTTCTTTAGAATACACTGTATTGTGTTATATATTTATGTGGTTTTAATTTATTGACTTGTCTGTTTCATTGTGAATCATGTCAAGGATACATAATGTAAACAAAGATATCACAGTTCAATAAATATTGATCTGGCCCTTTGCGCCACACTGGACCCTGGTGTTATATAAAGTCAGTGTGAATACAAGCTTCTGTCTATCTTCAGTGGATGTGTCTGCTTGCTGTAGACTGCACAATGTGGATTCTTCTAGCTGGGTTTGGGGTTCTGGTGCGCGCTGCAGGTAAAGTGTTGTCTATGTCAAATACAACACAATTTTAAGACTGTTAATCTAGTGGTTTAGTAGCTGAGTCATGCTAAATGTAATGCAAGTATGCAATATGGTTTTTGTCTTGGTTAAAGCAGTGGTGATTTAATGAGTGTGAACTCTCTGTTTTCTAGATGCCACACCAGTTCTTGGCAGAACATTTCCTGATTTTGGAAAGATGTATAATGTCAAAGGTATATTTCTGCCTCTTTACATAGATCACTCCAGTACAGTGCACTTCTTTTTCAGTGTTTTACGTGTATCTCTTTTATACAGGTGTGGTGTCTTTGCCTCATTCTGAGATAGAGGAGCCGTTTGAAGCTTGGTACGATCTTGATGGGAACAGAAGTCGCATTGGCTATCGTAATAGCACAGTGCGCACCTATCAGATTGGAAATGACTTGGATTTTGGTGGCATTTACAAGATCACACGAGTCCTTCCTCCCAGTAATATTAAGTGTTTCCAGCTTAAAGGAACTAAAGATGATCCAATAGAGCCGCAGGAAGCAATCCCTGATGCGCAGAGCTTTGAATTTATTTTTAATTTGTATACAATGCTCTTCAATATGAAGGCCCACACCAAATTATTTAATCATTTTATTTAATTGTGTAAATGTAGCGAAACCTATTTATTCAGTTTTTTTATATTAATTTTAGTAACATTACTGAATAATATGTAAATCTTTAGATGATTTAACAACAAAACAATTTATAAACTAATATTGCTGGTCTTTTAGTGAATGTATTATATGAGAGGTGCTAAAGCTTTTTTTACTTATCAAGTGGACCCAATGGGGTTCGTATTCTAAACACTTAATAAAAGATAAGTTTTTTTTGTTTTGTTTTTTTTTACTATTTTTCAGGAACTTATAACCAGTGGGAACAAAACAAACAAATAAAAAATACATAAATATACATATGTTTACATAGATATATAGGCTAATACACAGGTGTCAAACTCAGTTCCAAAAGGGCCGCAGCTCTGCACAGTTTAGTTCCAACCCTAATTAAACACA
The DNA here is from genome assembly GCF_052040795.2 of Danio rerio. Classification (NCBI taxonomy): domain Eukaryota; kingdom Metazoa; phylum Chordata; class Actinopteri; order Cypriniformes; family Danionidae; genus Danio; species Danio rerio. The sequence continues at coordinate 40,564,516 of NC_141031.1, forward strand.
CCTGATCAAACTAATTGAGTCCTTCAGGCTTGTTTGAAACCTACAGGTAAGTGTGTTGGAGCAGGGTTGGAACTAAACTGTGCAGGGCTTCGGCCCTTCAGGAATTGAGTTTGACACCCCTGGGCTAATACATCCATTCCGCACATGCATATCTATCTACATAAATGCATAAAAATATTCAATTAACCTCATCAAAATAAATAAGTCTAAAATAAAACACAATAAAAGATTGCCAAACATATTTTCACAATGATGCATAACCTCTAGAATTATGCAGATGTTCAATTATAAACAGTTATGATGTCATTGAGGAGAAAGCAAGCCATTTACTCATTTTCTTTTCGAAGGTCTCTAATTGGAATCGAAGTACATCTCATTTTTTCCATTTCCTTAACTTCTGCTATAAGTTTAAACCATATACCTTTAGTTGGTGGCTCTTCTTTATACCATTTTCGGGTTTTTGCTTTTTTACTTGTTGCCAAAAATATTCTAAATAGATATCTATCTTGCTTTTTAAGATTAATATTCAATTCAATTAAATTCAGCTTTATTTGTATAGTATCTCCTAGATAAAGTACTTCAAATGATCTAAGAATATGGAGATCAAAAATATCATTGATGTCGGAGTGCACCATTTCCCAAAAATTATTAATTCTTGAGCGCTGCCAGAATATATGCGCATGATGTGCCTCTTTTACCCCACAGTTCTTCCAGCATGGATGTGTAGTCCCTGCTTGTAATGATTTATTTTTGGTGTGATATGTTTGTTTTTTATGCGTTAGATTTTCATCTCATATATTTTCAAAACCATTCCACATACATTTGTAGATTTTTAAAAAGAAATATGTGCAGAAATATATAAAAAGGCTGCAGATACTGTCTGGCCCTACTGATATGTTTTAAACAATAAGATAATTATTTTAAATAAAGAATAAATTCAGTGATCTGCATTGCAAACTAAGCAAAAGTTTGAGTGTCTGTGTATGAATGTGTACAAAATCTTTGTTTGTTTTGTAGTTTGAGAAGATGGAAGATTGCAAAGGTACTCAGCGTGAGGTCTGGAAAACCATCACAGAGGCTGGCCATAAGAAGAACACATACTGTCTGTGGGCAGGGGCGAACTGGCCATCTGGCAGACCGGGCACTTTCCCGCTGGGCCGACGTACTTTTTGGGCCGGGCTGATCATCGTCTTATGATCTGATCGGCCCATAAAAGGCTTAGCAGCCTATCGTTTTTTTTTTTTTTTTTGCCTTATTAATTGACGCTGCTGTGATCTGTGACTCTCTAAAAGTAAGACGCTTTTTTCCCGGACAGACAGACTGGGCCGGCCATTTTGACACTCTGCAGCCCATTGGCTCTTTTCTGTATTGACATTGGGCTGGCCCAATCACAAACTCCTATTTTGGACTCTGTGTGAGCGTGCGTCGTCTGCGTGTATTTGTCAAAATAGTCGAGAGTCAGAGAGAAGAAACAGAAGGGAGGCGCATAGAAATCACGGGAAATACACCGGCGTTTCATTTAGCGGTTCTGAAAAGTTCTCCCTCCATTCTAGTACACGGCTAAAAACGCAAATCACGTGACCACACACTCTCTGCCAAGAGCTGCAGCCAGTAGTTCCCAGTTCAGCGAGTGAGCATAAACCCCAGGTGAGAGTATAGTGCAGGGGTCACCAAACTTGTTCCTGGAGGGCCGGTGTCCTGCAGATTTTATCTCCAACCCTAATCAAAAACACCTGAACAAGCTAATCAAGCTCTTACTAGGTATACTTGAAACATCCAGGCAGGTGTTTTGAGGCAAGTTGGAGCTAAACCCTGCAGGGACACCGGCCCCCCAGGACTGAGATTGGTGACCCCTGGTATAGTGCATGTCGGCGGCTGGCCTGACCGCAGTCAAAAACTGGTACGCGTACCACAGTTTGAGAACCACTGCTCTAGCGTAGATTTACATTTAAATTTAGTCATTTAGCACAATGGTTCTCAAAGTGGGGGTCGGGACCCCCCGAGGGGTCGCGGAACAATGAAGGGGGGGTCGCCTGGTGATTTTCAAAAATCAATTAATTTTTATTAAACCTTAAGACTTACTGTTTTTTATCAATAACCTACTGAAGAGAAAAAAATAGTCGTTTATAGTTACTATAAACTATATAGTTACTATAGTAGCTTATAGTTACTAGCTCTATTGGATTGTGACTTCTCGGGTAATTACATTATACTAAAGACAAAGCAATAATGACAGATGCAGCAGATTTTGTAACACCAGGTTAAACTTTCTAGCCCATTTACAGCACTGTCATACATAAAAAAACAAACAATAGACTTGGGTCTATTGGTGTGTTTGTGCGCGTCATTGCATACAAGGTTTCTGTATTTATAACCACCACCTCAGAGAATATTGGGGGTCACGAGTCACTGGCATTGTCATTTTGGGGGTCGCGGGCTGAAAAGTTTGGGAACCCCTGATTTAGCAGACGCTTTTGTCCAAAGCGACTTACAAATGAGGACAAGGAAACAATTTACACAACCAAGAGCAACAATGAATAAGTGCTATAGGCAAGTTTCAGGTCTGTAAAGTCTAAGAAGGAAAGTATTACTACTTTTTTTTTTTTTTTTGGGGTACAGTTAGTGTGATATCCAGAGAGGCAACTGCAGATTAGGAAGTGAAGTGGAGACTAAACAGTTGAGTTTTTAGTCGTTTCTTGAAAATAGCGAGTGACTTCAGTTCATTCCACCAACTGGGCAGATTGAGCGTGAGCGTTCGCGAAAGTGATTTCTTCCCTCTTTGGGATGGAACCACGAGGCGATGTTCATTCACAGAACGCAAGTTTCTGGAGGGCACATAGATCTGCAGAAGTGAGAGCAGATAAGAAGGAGCTAGGCCAGAAGTCGCTTTGTAGGCAAACATCAGAGCTTTGAATTTGATGCGAGCAGCAACTGGCAGCCAGTGCAAACGGACTAGCAGCGGAGTGACATGTGCTCGTTTAGGTTCATTGAAGACCACTCGTGCTGCTGCGTTCTGGAGCAGTTGAAGAGGCTTGATAGAGTTAGCTGGAAGCCCAGCTAGTAGAGAGTTGCAGTAATCCAGTTTGGAGAGAACAAGAGCTTGAACAAGGAGTTGAGCTGCATGTTCAGATAAGAAGGGTCGGATCTTTCGGATGTTATAGAGTGTGGTCAGAGAAGTTTAGTTGGTCATCAATCGTTACTCCAAGGCTTTTCACCATTTTGGATGCAGTAATGGTTGCCCCATCCATCTGGATTGAAAAGTTATGGTGTAGAGTCGGGTTGGCAGAAACTACAAGCATTTCCGTTTTTGCGAGGTTCAGCTGAAGATGATGATCTTTCATCCAGTGTGAAATATCCAACAGGCAGGCTGAGATGCGAGCTGTAACCGAGGGATCATCAGGATGAAAAGAGAGGTATAGCTGGGTATCATCAGCATAGCAGTGGTAGGAGAATCCATGTCTCTGGATGACTGGACCTAGAGATGACGTGTAGATGGAGAAGAGAAGTGGCCCAAGAACAGAGCCTTGAGGTACCCCAGTGTTTAGATGCTGTAGGTTGGACACCTCTCCCCTCCAAGACACCCTGAATGACCTGTCAGAGAGGTAAGATCTGAACCATTGTATAACAGTGCCCGCAATGCCCAGTGACTCAAGCGTAGATAGCAGGATCTGGTGGTTGACAGTATCAAAAGCAGCTGACAAGTCCAGCAAGATGACGACTGATGATTTTGAGTCTGCTTTAGCCAGTCTGAGATCCTCCACGACCAAGAGCAGGGCAGTCTCAGTTGAGTGGCCTTTCTTAAAGCTGGATTGCTTGTTGTCCATGAGATTGTTTTGAGTAAGAAAGTCCAGGACTTATATCTGCTCCACAAGCTCCGCATGACTCTTCCTCTGGCTCTGCGCCAAGCAGATTGATTTTTAACATCTTATGAGGTGATGTAGTAAAGTAATAATTCTAAATAGACTGGTTTAAACGTACGCTTCAGGGATTCTTCCACCTACTACTAGTGGTATGTGTACCACAGTTTGAGAACCACTGCTTTGCTTTAAAGTATTCAAGTTGTGAAACAAAAGTTTGTCATCTTATCAGCATCACCTCAGGAAATGTGAAATTCAGTGGCAAATTCCTTTCCTTGTTCAAACACGCACGGAATTTTCCAAGGCAAACACACTTTAATCCATTGAGATGTTTACATAAACCCCTTATAACTAGCTGTGGGGTCAATATCATTATAAAGTGCCCTTTGTTGTCATCACAATCATGGAGTTATTTTGGCCATTTTGTGTAATAATACTATTCTGGTTGGATACAAGTAATGTATAAGTACTTTAATGCACTTTTGTACAATAATAATTGCATTTAAGTTGGTTTTCTTAATTTTATTCCACTTTCTTCTAATGCATCACTGTCCTTCTCTTGTGTCCCTCATGCTGGACAGCAGACATCAACCCAGCCTAATAATGATAAAAAAAACACATAATCAAACAAATTTCCACTTTCCTTTATTGTTGCCATTAGTTAATAGCAAATAAAAAAAGGTTTTTGCCATTTTATTTGTATTTTTACAAAAATATCTTTAATTTCATATTTGTCCCTGAACTTCTTGTCCACCCTGTCATTATGGGTCACTTGGCCCTTTAATTACTAATATGATGCAATCAGTGACATCATCACCAGAGGGTTGACATATTTGAACTGAGATCAGACCAACATAATCAAGAAGAGTAAGTACTTTGTCTTATTTTTCATGTTTATCATCATTATATGTTCATTGTTTGATGTGGTCACGCATAACATGTCCACCCTGTTGGCGTGAACATCTGAAAAGTAAATATTTTTTTCGCCAAATGTTTGTTATATTTTTCAAAATACTTCAAAGTCACCTTCAAGTTAGCTGGTTATGCTAGCTAGTGTCCCACCATGTGCTTAATAAAAGCAGATTAGCTAAAATTGTCCACCTTGTCATTGTCCACCCTGTCATCAAGGCTGTTATGACATCAACCGCTGAGATGGGTAACATAAGACTACGTATCACATTTAATGACAATTTAGAAACAATCAAACTGATTGTGAAAAACGTATTTTACTGTATTTAATGTGTGCTAATAAAATACTTTTTTTTTTTTGAGAAGTATGGGACTTAATGGAGCTGAGATAGCAAGGCTGCTAAAGAAAGCAGTATCTTGAGGGAGAGAGAGCCAGGTGGCAAAGAGACAGGCAAGAAGAAGAAGAGTGTCAGTGAAATAAGTGAGCATGAGAGGAGAGAAAAGAGAAAGAGATGGAGGGAGGCTAAAAGACAAGCCAGAGCACAGGCCAGGAGGAATGCTTTGCCTGTGTCAGATGGACCACCCATCTCTCCTGAAGCTCAGCATGAACCAGGGCCATTCAGACTTGTATGTATTCCACAGCATGTTTTATCATTTAACTTGTTTTACTGTATATGACCTTGCATCATTGTATCCTGTAGGGACCTGCACTTGCTGCAATAAAAGGCACCACTAAGATCCACCAAGCCATCAGTGTGGTCCCTGGAAAGATGAATATATATATATATATATATATATATATATATATATATATATATATATATATATATATATATATATATATATATATATATATATAAAAGAGAAGGGACAGAAATATTTTCCAAAGGTGTTATTTTTAGAATGATAACACTGTCAGAAATATTTGCTTTCTGTATCCATTTGTCCCTGAAAGGGTGGACATATTTTGTAAGTTGGTCCAAATGTTTTTGCTTATAATTGTTTTATTAAAGGTCCAGGAGCTAGACCAACCAGCTATTGCTGAAGTTCAAAGTCTTCTTAAAAGAATAAATATGTGGTTTAACGAAAAACTTGAACACTGTCTTTAAGAAATTTTCATCTGTCAAAGGCACTCTATGGTGATATGACTTGTTTTAATGTTTGAATGTTAGCTTTCACAAAAATCAGAGTTCCAAGGGACTATATAAAAGCCAAATACTATAGAAATTCACTGTGAAAAATACTTATACCATTAAAAACTAATGAAAAATAAGTGTAATTTCTGCCAACATTTGGTAAACTACATATTCCTATGATAGTGACTATTGCAATCTTATTTTGTGTTTAACAAAAATAGGATTTAAACCACTTGGGGATGAGTAAATGTTTTAGTTTTTAGTGAACTATCCTTTTAAAAGTGAACGGAAGTAGTGAAACCAGACGGTTTGATTCATCTCTGTCACTAATTAGCTATACATCCATGTGTAGGCGGAGAGTTTGATGTTGTCATATCTTTTCCGATGGATCCAGTCTGGATAGGCGGGATTTAGGGGATTAAGGTGAGTCAGGATTGCAAAACCCTCAGCGGATAGTCGACCCACCCTGCCAGATTCAGTCGCGTGGATTAATGTTTGTGAGTTTGTATTTTCTTCCGTCTGTTTTACTGTAATTGCAGCGACTTTCTTGAGTTCCTACTGAACCATGCAGGCATTGACTGGTAAAAAAAGTGGAATTCTAAATATTTAGTTTCGCTTTTTGTGTGAACTGTTTGGCTCTTTCTCAAAATGCACAAACCCTTTTTTCGAATCTAAACGGAGAACAACAGTCTTATTTAATTTTAGGCATTTCTGTAGTGGTTTGCGAGACAGTATGTACATTTGAGGGTTGTTTAGGCTTTCTTTTTGTTTTACTACTAGTGTGAAGTTACTATTGGAGGAGTTTGTAATGCAATTCTGGATTGAGGTTGGTTTTGTATTCGTTCAGTGACAATTTGTCACAACTCCATTTAGTGTTTACCACGCTACTTTGAATTTTCGGTCTGAAATTGTATGTAAACACGACTTCAAAACAACATTAGCACTGTTTAATTGAGTGTGAACAGTGTTGTACTTTGATTATCATTGGCTGCTAATGAATTTGCAAATTATACTTTTCTGAAATTAGCCTAAATTATTTAGAAAGTATGAAAGTCTGAATATAAAACAACTTGAGCTCAGTAACCAACGACTATCAACAATATTGTTCTCAGTGAAGTAAATAGTGCTAATGTTGTTTTGTGGTGGAACTTGAATGTAACTTTCAGACCAAATATTCAAAGTGCCTTGGTAAACAATATAGTGCATATCAAAAGTTGTCACTGAAACAAGTGCAAATATAAAAGCAACTTTACCTTAATGAGGATTGTTTAGGAATTATTTCTTTCTAAAGTTCAAATTTTGGAGGAGTTTGTTAAGTCAAGTTGTTTTTATATTAGCACATTCCTTCAGGGATAACTCCATATGATGAGCCTCTAAGTGCCATCTGTATTTGTTCTAATATAAGCATTTTTCTCGGGCTTCTATGTCTTGATTCAGTCATTTAACTTTTATGGCAAAGGACAAGTTATTTTTTATAATTTTAACATGAAATAACATAAGCACAAGAGGCTGAGAAAAATGCTCATTGTAGAAGAAAATTCCAGATGGCACTTAGAGAATTTTGCCTCTGAACTCTTCAGATATTGTTTGCCATGCTGCTGTGAATATTCGGTCTGAAATTGCATGTAAATATGACTTCAAAACAACATTAGCATTATTTAATTGACCATGAACAATGTTGTAAGTTGATAGTCATTGGCTGCTAATGTGATTTCACTATTTAGAATTAGCAAATGATACTTTTCTGTTTGAATGTGCGAATATAAAACCAACCTTACCACAATTTTGACAATTTCTCAGAACAACAGTCTGTCATTTCATTTTAAGCCCTTCAGGGGTTTGCAAGACCGCATGTACCTTTAGGATTTCTTTCTTTTTATTTTAGTATTTGCGTAAAGATAAACTATTGGAGGAGTTTGTAAGGTGAAGTTGGTTTTATATTCGCTCATTTGTTCAGTGACAACTTGTCACAACTCCATATATTGTGTTTACCACGCTGCTTTGAATGTTCGGTCTAAAGTTGCATGTAAATATGACTTCAAAACAGCATTAGCACTATTTAATTGCCCATGAACAAATGTTGTACTTTGATAGTCATTGGCTGTTAATATGATTTCCCCATTTAGAATTCGCAAAGGATACTTTTCTGAAATTGTTTTATTAAGGGGAAAGACTAAATGTGTGAATATTAAACCAACTTTACCTCAATGTGTAACTTTACCTTAATATTAGCAACCAACGATTGTCAAAGTACAACATTGTTCAAAGTCAAATAAATAGTGCTCATGTTGTTTTCAGATTATACATGTATGTGATTTCAGACCGAATATTTAAAGTACCATGGTAAACAATATAGGGAACATGTCACGAGTTGTCACTGAATCAGTGTGCGAATATAAAACCAACTTTACCTCAATAAGGATTGTTTAGGATTTCTTTCTTTATATTTTACTACTTGTTTGAAGTTAAAATATTGGAGGAGTTTGCAAGGTCATGTTGGTTTCATATTAGCTCATTCGTTTAGTGACGAGAGAGATGCAAAAACCTTATTTTTCTCAGGCTCCTATGTCTTGATTCAGTCATTTCACTTTTAAGGCAAAGAACAAGTTATTTTCATCATTTTAACATGAAATAACTGAACATAAACATAAGAGGCTGAGAAAAAATGCTCATTGTAGAAGAAAATTCAAGATGGCACTTAGAGGTTTTTGCATCTGAATTCTACCGATATTATTTACCATGCTACTGTGAATATTCGGTCTGAAATTGCATTGCAAACATGACTTCAGAACAAAATTAGCACTATTTAATTGACCGTGAACAATGTTGTACGTTGATTGGCTGATAATGACGACAGAATTTGCAAACATTACTTTTCTCAAATTGTATTATTAAGAAGAAAGTCTGAATGTGTGAATATAAAACCATTCTTACCTCAATAGGTTTTACCTTAATATTAACTTAATACTCAACTTTTACCTTAATATTAGCAACTAACGACCATCAAAGTACCATGAACAATGTTGTACTTTGATAATCATTGGCTGCTAGTGATGATAGAATTTGCAAAGGATAATTTTCTAAAATTAGCCTATATTATTAAAAAATATTAAACGAGCATTACATGAATAGGTAATTGTACTTTAATACTGGCAACCAATGATCATCAAAGTACAACATCGTTCACAGTCAAATAAATAGTGCTCATGTTGTTTTGAGGTTATACTTGAACGTGATTTTAGACTATTCAAAATGCCATGGTAAACAATATAGGGAGAGACTGGAGAGAGCATGTCAAAAGTTTTCACTGAACCAATGTGCGACTATAAAACCTACTTTACCTCAATGATGATTGTTATGATTTCTTTCTTTCTGTCTTACTACTTGTGTGAAGTTAAAATGTTGTATGAGTTTGTGGACAAACTTGTTGACCACCTTTTATATTTATGAACAGTAGAAAAGGCAAACACCACAACCAGGTTCAGTTTGGAACATGGGTGAAACAGCTGGAAGAGAGCATGGGACTGTTACAAGATCAGCTGAGGTGAAGATTTGAAAATACTTCAATTCTTTAACACATTTCAAGAGTTCACACTTAGCTGATAATCAATAAAGCGTATTTGGCATGCTGTCCCGGGAGAGAGCCCTGAGCTCGTAATATCCTCGAGCCCGGGGCTCCCTCCCGTTAGAAGGGCGAGAGGGGAATTCAAGGTCAGGTAGGTCTCAAGAACTCCCCTGCTTGTCACCGTGAGAAGTGTAAACTCAGGTTGTATTGGGTGATAATTTGTTTTAGTCGATTGCTATGGTTTATGTTTTTGGACGGTGGGAGGAAACCGGGGAACCCGGGGAAAACCCACGCAAACACGGGGAGAACATGCAAACTCCACACAGAAACACCAACCAGCCCGATGGGTTGGACTAGCGGTGTTCTTGCTGTGAGGCAACAGTGCTAGCCACTGGGCCACCGTGTCGCCCGATCAGAAAAAGTGGGAGGATGTAGGGGTGGAAGGGGGGGAGCTTCAAGACGAAGATAACTGGAGTGGAAAACTCAGGTTATTTATAGAGCTTCCGTAATCATCTAATAGGGCTGATTACGGAGCTAACAAGGAGCCAGCCGTGTTGATTATAAGCACGTGATCCTCTCGAAATTAGTTTATGAATAAACCACACTTCATTAAACATGTACACATAGTTTAAGTTCTTTTATTTATAGAGTACATTTATAGAGTCACAAGACTGACCAAAGTGCTGTACATAAGACAAAGTAAAATAAAAAGACCGGATATAAGAACAGAAATGAGGCGAGAAACGACTGAAAATGTAGCAGTAGAAAGAAATATTAAGATAATATTAAAACGCCAAGCTTTAAAGGTATGTTTTATGGAGTGATTTGAAAATAGTGATGAAGCCATTCTAATCTCTAGGGGCAAGGTGTTCCTTAACCGAGTATCCACCACAGAAAAGCATTGTCCCCTCTACGTTTCATCCTGGACTGAAGAACTAAAAGCAGATTTTGATCACTTGATCTAAGAGATCTCATGGGAGTGTAAAAATGCAACCGCTTTTAGAGATAGGTTGGGGCTGGATTATGAAGGGATTTAAATACCAATTAAGGCACTTTAAAATCACTTCTGAATTGGACGGGGAGCCAATGAAGGCCCCTTAGCAGAAAATATGACCACATTACCTCAATTCTATTACAGATGAATCTCGCAGCAGCATTTTAGACCAACTGAAGGCGGGAAATTTAAGATTTTGAAATGCCACAGTAAAGTGCATTGTAGTAGTCTAATTGTGATGTAATAAAAGCGTGGACATCTGTAGTGTGGTGGCATGTAAACATCACATATATGCTATAACATTGCAGGTTAACCATGTCTGTATATAATACCTTGTATTGTAACTTTTGACTAAATTTGATTGTAATGCAATAATATGCACCTTTTGTTTGGCTGCTTTGAAATAATTATTATTGTAAAAAAGCGATTTTCATTGAATAATACAGTTTATTTCAGTTTAACTTTAAATCTGATTTTGCAATAAGCCAGTCTTGATGTTGTATTGACTTTCATTCCGCACATGTGACAGTGGCATTGTGAACTCATAGTTTTGTTGCTTTAACCGAGTAAAATCTGCATTTGTCTAGTACATTGGCTCGTTTCCTGTGGATGACAGTTGCTTGGATGATCAGATTCAACAGCTGCACACTCAGCTGAAGTCTCTCAAGGTAATTTGTGTGCTGTGAAATGAGTCTCAAGAGTATGTTTGCTTTTCATATTTGTTTACCATGTGAAATTACACTTGACTGAATAAATTTTTTAATGGTCTTTAGAGCCTTTACATCTAAATGTGTATGCACTTAAAATTAGTTTGTGCAGACAAATACAAATTATGCACATACATCAGTTTTTAATGACTTGCTATTATTGTGCAAAGTGGAAAGTAATTATAATAAAGATAGCTGGATGATTTACGAACATCTGTATCTGCAGAACTGCAAGAGCAAGCGAACCGTGTCTTTGAGATTTTCTGTCAAAGGAGTCAAAGTTTATGATGAAGATGAGACGGTAAGATGGTGTTTTTCTGTCTAGTTTGCCATATACATTTAAAATATACTTTTGCAGCTTGTTTAAACTGCTTATTTAAAATGAGTTTAAACAACATTCTTAATTCTTTTGTAAAAACATTATTGTTTTATGTTCAATCCATTATAAAAGACAATTAAACAGGCCCGTTGGTGAAGGGGGGGGGGGGGGGGTTCTTTTTTTGTGCCTCATTTTCTATTGAATTATGAAATTTAAATACTGCATTTTAGTGACATTTTAAGCACTATTCTGAATTAGCTTGTCGGAGGGTCACCATAACCACACTTTTTGACTATTTTAGCTAAAATAGTATTCAAATTAATTTGATTATGGGCCACTTTTTGGTGCGTCACATTTTTATATTGGTCATTTTCTTTGTGTCAAGAATAATACTTAATTTAAAGTATAAAAATATTTGTTAGTATTGGCCAAAACTGATTAGCAGAAGTCACACCCAAGCTGTTTTCTCTTAAAGCTTTGTTGATGGGTTATTTTCACCATGATGGCATAGCAGTCAGAATAGAACAAATGAGCTCATGTATGGAACAAATTCTGGACCTTTGTTAGTGAGAGGTGGGTCTTCCGAACACCCCCCCCCCCTGGCTGTGGGCCTGTTCAATTAACTTAATCGATTTGTGTTGCAACAACATTAATGAAAAGTATGTCACAATTTTTTGGAAAAGTTTGTGCTAGTTGTGCTTCTTTTTTTAAATCTCCTACATTGTAAATCGGCAAGTAGTTACGTGGGAACCTCAAAAGAACTTCATAATAACCTAAAAACGAGGATATTAATCAACAAAATTTAGGAGAAGGATGCAAATATCTATTACAAAGATTTAAAGTCTCCACAATCAGAAATAGAGTAAGAAAATGGAAGACCACAGGAACAGTTATTATGAAGGAAAGATGTGGTAGGACCCAAAATACCCAAAGCACAGTTCTAGATCTACTAAGGAACTCATGCTCAGACATGATACAATGTTCTAGAATGTCCATCCCAGTCCCCAGACTTCACGCAAGGGTCGTTCACGCTCGGCACCCATCAAACCTGACTGAACTGGAGAAATGTTGCAAGGGAAAATATTCCAAAATGCCTACAAGACTTCAGGGACTTATCCTTGGTTATAAGAAATGCCTACACGCTGTTATTTCAGCGAAAGGTGGCTGTACAAAAGATTGATGTCATTATTCTGTTGGGGTGCCCAAATTTTTGCACCTGTCTTTTTTTTTTTAAACTTAAATTGCATCGCATCTGTTGTTTAAATGAATGTTATGTTAGAACTGAAATGTTGCTTCTTTCCTTAGGACAGGGATCACCAAACTTGTTCCTGGAGGGCTGGTGTCCTGCAGATTTTAGAGCTCCAACCCTAATCAAACACACCTGAACAAGCTAATCGAGGTCTTAAGCTGCGGTCACACTGGGCTTTTCATCCCGTAGACTTCCACTAATACGCACGCGAATGCGTCAGACCGGAAACGCAGGGTCATGGGTCAAGAATCGCAGGTTGCTGCCGTGCTAAGTTCAAGCTTGGTGAACTCTGACCTGCGAAATCGCATCACTTGACAGCATGAGACAATTGAGGATCCAAACATGACCTCTCTGGACAGAAATTTAAAACATGAAGCAATCGCTCGCTTTTTTAAATGTCTAATAAGCTTGTTTAATCCCGCCCCTTTTCGCAGAGCCATACGACAGAATTTCGCAAACTCAAACCCTGGTGTGACCACAGCTTTAATAGGTATATTTGAAACACCCAGGCAGGTGTGTTGAGGGAAGTTAGAGCTAAACCCTGCAAGGCACCGGACCTCCAGGGATGAGATTGATGACCCTTGCCCAAGGGTATAAAACTTATCCAAATGAAATGGCTGATTTGAAAGGCCAGCAGGCTATGGTTTGCAATTATAAAAATTATCAGGGGTGCCCAAATTTGCATAAAACTGTAAATATTCTAATTACGTTTGCTGCTTGTTCAAACTGTTTATTTAAAATGTTGAAACAACACCATTCTTTTTTTTTGTGTCAACTTGTTTTGTTCAATTCACTTAAATTTGTAAAAAATAAATATTATAACATCTTAATCGATTTGTGTTGCAACAACATGAAGGAATCGTGTGAAACCCAGCATTTTTTGTGTAAATTTTAGATGTGGGATTTTCTTTGTAAACATTTTCACTTAATAATACCTAGTAAGTATCAAACTTGATTACAAACTCTATTTTAATTTGACTTTATGAGTTGTAGGTTGTAAATAAATCTTTGTGGTGTGTTTCTCATTAGACGCTGCTCATGGCTCATGCGATGTGTCGAGTCTCGCTGTCCACCGCCCGTCCCTCTGATGCCCAGTTTGCCTTTGCCTCTCATAATCCTGGAAATTCTGATGCCCAGCTCTATTGCCACCTCTTCAGAGCCAGACATGCCCGTGCTGTAAGACTCTCCATAATGAAATCTCTCAACCACAAAGCTGTAACTGTGATTTAATCACTTCAGTTATAAAGCATTGAAGGCTGTTTGTAATATTGCATGTCTGTTCTAGATTCAGGGATTTGTTTTTTCAAGTTGCAGTAATGATCTTTACTGCCAAAAATGCTGAATTTTATCTGATTGCTTTGCTAAACACAGAGATAAGATTAAGAGGGTGTTCACACTTCATATGTCTGGTGGTTTGATTAAAACAAGTGTGTACTAATTTAAAAACGAAAAACAAAAAGAGGGCTTTCTGTCTGCTTTAAATCTAATTTTGACACAAGATGGACTAAAGCAGGGGTGTCCTGCAGATTTTAGCTCATCCTTGCAGATGTGTTGAGGCAAGTTGGTTTCTAGAAAGCCTAGTAAGAGCTTGATTAGCTAGCCCAGGTGGGTCTGATTGGGCTTGGAACTAAACTTTGCATGACACCCCCAGGACAGAGCTTGGACATGCCTGGACTCAAGGGATCTAGGATGTTTGTTTGATCTTTCTTTTTGTCCAAAATTATTTTACAAGTGCGAAAACACCCCAAGATACATACAGGAAAAAATGCTCAAGATTCTTATGTATTAAATTTTTTGTTTTTCCCAATTAAAGGCCCAGTTCCTAAACCTGCTTCTTTGCCGCTGTTTTCAACTGTATTTTCTGGAGAAGCACCCAGAGGAAGCTCAGGAGGAGTGTTCAGGGAAGAAACCGAGTCGAGCTCCATCGTTGCTGAACCAAGGGTTTCCCCTCAGTGTGAGCGCCTTGGTTTCTTTCCGCAGGGCCCCAACTCAAGGCCTGCTGCCAGGAGCTAAGGTTTGTTCTTACTGTATCTAGCATATATTGATTTTTAACAATTTAACTTATGAATTAAAAGCAGTTTGGGAATGTAAAAGCTCTGCAAAGAAGATTTAAAGTTTATTTATATGGTTGTCATGAGCATTTAGAGTGTAAGGATTAAAAACTAACCTAAAGCGCTATCTACTGATAAAAACAAAGCTCAGAATTTGATTAAAAGGAGAATTGCGTATGCATGTGATGCTTATTTTTTTTTAAATCACAGTCTATTTCTCAAACACCTTTTTAATTTTTTGTATTTTTTTATTTTTTGCGCACCCCACAGCTCTACTGTAACTAATCTTAACACCGGAGCTAAAATACACAAGTAATGGCTGTAAGAAGTAGACTAATAACAACTGACTGGGCAATCAGAGCAGAGAATGCTCACTGAGGGAGAGGGATTTATAGACAACAGATCCTGAGAAGAGCATGACCATGAATGAATTAAAATGTAAACCTTTTCTTGGAAAATGCTTAAATGACATGATAGGGGTGCTTTAAATTATAAATAACCCTCACTATTCCATTAACTACTACTACTTGAGTTTTTCTAATAGTTTGAATGCCATACTGTTCTGCATTTTGTTAATCTCTATTCTTTAAACAGTTGTTTTCACAGCAGAGCACCGAGCAAGTGAGCAGTCCTGAAGAGGGCCCTACTTCCTCTCCAACTATAGTTCGTAAAATGGCGATCCGGACCAAAGAGCTGCGCTCTGGAGCTTATCGCTCTTTTACGTTTACCCCCCTCAAACAGCGCCATCTGCAGGACAAACTGAGTGCACCACAAGGTGGGATGAGTGTTCATAGAACACTTTCGAGACTGAAAGAGTTCCTTAGGTAATGCACACATCTAGTTAAAAGTAGTTGGTTTAATAAAGTCACGATGGGTTAATTTGGTCATTGGTGGTTGGTGAGTTAAGGAGGTGGTGGGGATTTTCAGCTGCCACTATTATCATTATGTCTTATTTATTATGATAAGTCAGTATTATGTGTGCTTCTCAGAATATTACAGAAATTCTTTCCTAAAATAAAACTGAACTTTCGGTCAATCTGAAATAGGATCAGTGCAATGCTTTCTTTTGCCAAATAAAATAAACTTGGTCAAATAATTTGTGAAGCCAATGAGAACTGAGCTCCTGTGGGAATCTGAAGAATCTTTTGTTTTTGTGAACCAGAAAAGGAACAAGCCACTGCAAAGGCATGCATGTCTCGAGCTCCCAGTTTGGCCGAAACAGAAGAAGCACTGGCTCAAGCTGTGTGGTGTTGGGCTGGCGTGTCTAGGTCAGTATTAGTGCACAATGACTTTGACGTCTGTTGTTCGGTTAAACATCAGGGTTATAATCTGTTCTTTTTATTCCTCAAGTAGTATATCCTAAGGAGGTCATGTGATGCTATTTTAAATTAGAAGTTCACCCAAAAAATGACAATTCTGTTAATAATTCTTCACCCACTTGTCGTTCAAATCCCCTCAGACATGTGTTCATTTTCAGAAAACATATCGGGAAGTTTTATAAACTAATTTTGAGAGGATCACAGGCTTCTGATGCATCACAGCTGGTCTCGCATCATCAATCACTAACTAATCAGATGTTTCCAAACGCACATAAATAGTCTACTTTCCTTACCTTAGTCATCTTCGTTTTTTTGAAGTCCCCAAAGTCCCTACTGAACCGGTTGACACTTCTGTGCAGAGTTTTATAAGCAGTGTATCGATCCCTATAATTTGCCAATAACAAGTCGGGGGAGTTCATCGAGCTCTACCTTAGCTCAAACTCCCCTTTTGTCCTGCTAACGGAAGGGAGCCCTGGGCTCGAGGATCTTATAAGCTTAGGGCTCTCTCAAGGGACAGCATGCAAAACAAGCTTTCATTATCAATCATCGGCTAAGTGCGAACTCTTAAAATCTCTATTTAAAAAAATCTTTGTGTTGAGTATTTGGTGTTTCCATTACAGTGACTGTAGCTCCTCACTGCTGGCAGATGATGTTTTGGGTGCTTTCCTTCTCTGTCCTCATCCCAAAAAGCCCAATCGTGGATCTCTTATAGTTCGTTTTTCCTCTGGACTGGTAACTTATGCTATTAAGAATTCCAAAGGGAAGTTCCGGCTTGAGGTGAGCAAAGTTTTTACTAAACATTAGTCATTAATTTTCCTTTTCGGTCAGAATGTTTAATCTAGTCAATGTTTAATCTTCATTTACAGAAGTGCCACACTGACTTTGAAAGCCTTGCTGCTTTAATGGAGCACTACACAGAGTTCGGTGACGAGCTGGAATGTTCTCTGAGCTGCGCACGCGTCAACCACTGTTACGACTGGGAGGAGATGGTGAATAAGGGTTCACGTTTACTGCAGGACAACAAAAAAGGCACTTTTAAATGCCGAAGTTGGGTTTGAATCATGTATTTCTTTTTATATCTCATTTTTATGCTATATTTTACTTAGTTTTAGGTATTTGTGGAGCTGTTGATTTTAATAAGCTTCCCAAACAACAGTATCTCAGGTCACTGGCACAGTTTTTGATATATATCCTTTTTTGTTATTTTTTTTTTTTTAATGAACACATTTGTTTTTGCCTGTTGGCAGTAACCTCAACCCAACCTCTAAAACACTCACTTTATTGGTGTGTTTTTCTTTTTTTCTTAGGTTTTTTTTTGGTTGAAAGTTCTTTTATAGGGAAACAAGCACTTATGTTTTTCATGTCAGTGTCAGATTTAAATGTGTACTCAACATTTGTATAGAGTGCATACTGTATATATTTGTTTTACTAACGCTGTATTATGTCTTTAAAATCATGTTTTTGTATGTTGATCTTACATCAGGCTCTTTTTCTCTCTTGTTTTTATGATGGCAATAGTTTAAGAGAGAATATTTAGTGATAACTTCAAACCCCAAATTGTCTATCACCAATTTATTAACAGTTTTTTTTCTTGTACTAATTAATATTTTTGTATCTCTTGCACATTGCACCTCTCAAATACACACCGTTTCTATTGTTAGCTTTGCACCAATGTAAATGAAGTGATTTGCCTCCTTTACATAAACTGATTTTACACTTATAATTGCCTCCTGTAATGTTTTGCAAAAAAAGATTGAGTGTTACCAATTAAAAACACCAATTAATAATATATAGTTATCAAATTTTGACTAGATAATTTTATATATTGACATAAAAATGATCAAAATTTGATATCTATCAATGTGACACGGTGATTCGCCTCACAGCAAGAAGGTCACTGGTTCAAGCCCCGGCTGGGTCAGTTGGCATTTCTGTGTGGATTTTGCATGTTCATCCAGTGTTGGCGTGGGTTTTCCCAGGTGCTCCGGTTTACCCCACAGTCCACAGAGGTGCGCTATATGTAAATTGAAAAAACTAAATTGGCCGTGGTGCATGTGCATGGATGTTTTCCAGTAATAAAAGGGCTGTGTAAAATATATACTTAAGTTGATGGTTCATTCTGCTCTGGGGACGAAGGGACTAAGCCAAACTAAAATGACAATGAATGAATGATATCTATCAAGTATGTTATTCAACAGTCTATCAGAGTGACATTCATCAAGGCAGAACCTTTTTTTAATGGGAAATATACAGTAAAAATCTATAACACTGAATCTTTCTAAATAATATGCAATTAGATGCCATTTAAATTTAAGCTCATGTAATAAGTATGGAGGAGTGTCCATGATTGTCGTGGTTGTATAATTAAAAAATGTTTGTTAATGAACACTAAATGATCGAAGAATAAGTTGCATGACTATGATTTATTAATGTTTGAGTAAAATATAACTGGCTTTATAATCTAAACAGTCAATGACATTTGCTCCAAAATTAAAATAAAGGTAATTTAGAGCTTTCATTGCTTAATAAAATATATTTTATATAATTTTAGAACTTTTTTTCATTTTTAGACAATTATAAAAATGAATTTTAACTACAGAAGAGTTAGGAAGCCCTTGTTTGTTCTTTGCGAGCAGTTGTCAGTTTCTGAAAAGGAAAAAAACTTTCTAGAAAATGTTTTACTCAGATCCATAATTCAAGAAATCTGTGTGGTCTCTTACACGCAAAAAAAAAAACTTAAATCGACTTGTGTTGGGACAACATCGTGTGGAACCCTGCCTTTTTTACAGGGTAGGTGTATATACATGTATTTATTTTATATGTAGATGTAATTATATATTTATTTACATTTTATCTTATTGCAAGGGGCAGGTTTAGTGATTTGGGGGGGCTCAGCAATTCTAGCCATGAGGCCCAAACGTCTTAATATGCACCCTTTGTATTTATTTATTTATTTGTTTGTTTATTTCTGTTGTTGACATTTAACTCATCTCACTCAATCTTAGTTTCTAAAATTGTCTTACAATAATAATAAATAAATAAACTTCAAATAATAAATGGTTTCATTTTTAAAGCTAAATCTTTATCTGATTTGTCTGATGGAATACACCATTATTAAACACATTTGCACAGACGTAATAATTACAATGCAATTTTAATTACTGGACAAAATATGATAGAAAACGATGTTAAATATAAATAATTTATAGGTATATTTTTACTTGTAAGTATTTTTTGGGGTGCCCCAAATTTTCTGGGGCCCTAAGCGTATGCTTACCTCCCTTATTGGTTAAACCTGTCCCTGCTTATTGCATATTATTTCATAATATTCATTGCAAATTCATATAATTTTATTGTTTATTACTTTTGATGATATTTTTTATGTTGACTGGATGGTTTGCAGAAGTCTGGTGTTGTCTGATATTAATGTCTGACTGGCCCTTAAAATACATTTCCTTTTCTTTATAGCAAAAATGTATATCCACAATAATCAGTAGGTCTCGACTGTGTTGTCAATTATATTTTATCCAACGTACAACAATCAGTGCGCATGTCACTGGGGGCGCTTTGTACAGATGCAGCCGGTGCGTTTGAAGTTTGCGGTTGCCAAGCGACGCCGAACGCCACAGCAAAAGAAACACGCTGCTTTATTTAATGTAAGGCTGCCCTCAAGCAGGGGTTTCCGGAACCCGAACCGGATGACAGTCTTCATAAACGCCGCTATAGTCTTCATAGGATGACCATGACACAAAACAAACTGGTTTTAGGAGCGGTATTTCCATTTCTCCTCAGCAGATAAGCGAACACCACAGCATCCGTCCTGATGGCATCAGAGTCCGTGAAGGTGGTCGTCAGATGTCGGCCTTTAAACAACAGAGAGAAGGCGATGAACTGTAAAATTGTGGTGTCCGTTGACAGCACTCACTGTCAGTGTTTCATTAAGAAACCTGGGGACACGGAGGAGCCCCCTAAACAATTCACGTTTGACGGGACTTATTATATAAACCACTCCACTGAAGAGGTCTACAACGAGATCGCGTATCCTCTGGTGGAGGTAATATTGATGTTTTTGTGTGTGTATGATTAAGCATGACTGTAAGAGTCTCTGTAGATACACTTAACTTTCCAGTGTGTGTGTGTGAATGCCAATATGTGTGTTATCTGATACCTGTTGTCCTTTATCTGAAACTGAACACCATAGAGTTAAAATCAGTCACGGAAGTAACCTACAGCCCTTCTTATAATTGATTATTTACTAGATGTGCTTGTAAGCTGGGCCCTTAAGTCTCTATATATACAACACTGAGGACCTGAATATCTATCTATCCATCCATCCATCCATCCATCCGTCCGTCCGTCTATCTGTCTATCTCTGTCTGTCTGTCGTTCTTTCATCAGCCTTATATTCTCATTCTTTTGCGTTACAGGGTGTAACTGAGGGCTACAATGGGACCATTTTTGCTTATGGACAAACAGGCAGCGGCAAGTCGTTTACAATGCAAGGTGTACCAGATCCTCCTTCCCAGAGAGGAATCATCCCTAGAGCTTTTGAGCACATCTTTGAGACAATCCAGGTAACCAGTTTACAAAACAAAACATTTTTTTTTCTAAGAGTTTATTTGCAAATTCAGATGACTAAATTACATATACATATACAGTACAACTGTTCTAGAGTTCTGAAAAAATCTCAAAATCTGTTTTTGGAAATGAAATCTTTTGTTTTAGCGTGCTGCTAGCATGTTCAAAGTTGTTAACATGATTTAGAATATTGCTAGCATGTTTTGGCACATTTCTGTCATGTTTTTGTTTTATTTTCTATGTGACGAATCCTAAAACGTGTCACGATTTCCACTTTTTTTCAGTATTGATAATAAAGAAATGTTTCTTGAACAAAAAATCAGCTATTAAACTGTTTTTTGATTGTGTGATCCTAATGACAAGGGATGCACGATACTGGAAAAAACTGGCATTGCCACTGATATATTCTGTGTTATACACTCACTGGCCACTTTCTTAGGTACACCCTAGTATCGTTTTGCCTTCAGAACTGCCTTAATCAAGGTACTGGAGATATTCCTCAGAGATTTTGCTCCATATTGACATGATAGCACAAAGCAATTGCTGCAGATTTATCGGCTGCACATGCCTGATGCAAATCTCCCGTTCCACCACATCCCAAAGGTGCTCTATTGGATTGAGATCTGATGACTGTGGAGGTCATTTCAGTACAGTGAACTCGTTGTCATGTGCAAGAAACCAGACTGAGATTATTTGCGCTTTATGACGTGGTGCGTTATCCTGCTGGAAGCAGCCATCAGAAGATGGGTACATTGTGGTCATAAAGGGATGGACATGGTCAACAATAATACTCAGGAAGGCTGTGGCATTGACATTATGCTCAATTGGTACTAATGGGCTCAAAGTGTGCCAAGAAAATACCCCCACATTGTTACACCACCAGCCTGACACATTGATACAAGACAGGATGGATGCATGCTTTCATGTTGTTGATGCCAATTCTGACCCTAGCATCCAAATCGAGACTAATTAGTCCAGGCAATATTTTTCCAATCTTCTATTGTCCAATTTTGATGAGCCTGTGTGAATTGTAGCCTGTTTCCTGTTCTTAGCTGACAGGAGTGGCACCCCTTGTGGTCTTCTGCTGATGTAGCCCATCTGCCTCAAGGTTGGACGTGCTTTGCGGTCAGAGATGGTCTTCTTGAGTTACTGTTGCCTTTCTATCAGCTCAAACCAGTTTGGCCATTCTCCTCTGACCTCTGGCATCAAAACTGCCCTCAGAACTGTCTCTCACAGGATATTTTTTATTTTTTGGACCATTCACTGTAAACCCTAGAGATGGTTGTGTGTGAAAATCCCAGAAGATTTCTGAGATACTCAGACCAGCCCATCTGACACCAACAACCATGCCACGTTCAAAGTCACCTAAATCACCTTTGTTCTCCATTCTGATGGTCAGTTTGAACTGCAGCAGATTGTCTTGACCATGTCTACATGCCTAAATGTATTGAGTTGCTGCCATGTGATTGGCTGATTAAAAATTTGCGTTGACGAGCAGTTGGACAGGTGTACCTAACAAAGTGGCCGGTGAGTGTATATTGCTGTAAGGCTTGAAGCTTACGCTGCTATTCTGAACCAATAATCGGAAACAGAAAGCAGTTGAAGGATGGTGTGTTTAAATCCATTATTTATCTGACTCCACTGTAATTAATCTGACTCCATTAAAGTTATCATCGTTGATAAAGAGAAAGAATCTCTACATCTTAAAGCAGGCAAAGTTGTTTATTAAGTTACATGTTTAAATATACAGACATTAGAATGAAACAAACTAACATACTGTATAAAGAAATTAGCTGTAACATATGCACTGCTGAGCAACAAAGACAGTGAAACTGCCTTTGTTAGCATATGAGGCTACGCACTGGTGTGCGGGAGATGCAGAGTAAAAGCCATTCTCCCAGATCAACAGTTAACTTTCCCTATTATACCCTGAGCAAAGCATTGTCAAACATGAGTGAAAACCAAGCCCCGAAACCAGCTGAACATGAGAGCAAAGTTGAGGAGATAAAGTGGGGGAGAAGTACATTAACATACTCTCCCCAGGTCATGACTCAGCAAATATATTGTAGATTGAAATACAATTAATCAATGTCTCTGTTGATTTCATCTCTACAACACTGAAGTCATAAACTGTCAAATGACACTAAACATGACAAAGATATCAGAAGGAAGAAAACAATTAGATGAATTGTGTATGGTGAAAAGCACATGGTTACTGTAAGCCAGGGGTGTCCAAACTTTTTGGGGCGAGGGCCAGATGCAAAAAAAAAAAAATTTTGTCCCGGGCCAAATTTTACATACATCACACAGACACGCATATATGTATATGTATATATATATATATATATATATGGATGGATGGATGGATAGATGTGTGTGTGTGTGTGTGTATATTATGGAATTATTTTACTTCGGTCATCCAACTGTGTTTCTAGAAAGACTTAAGTTTAAGTTAAAAAAAAAACTTGAATCTTCTCTGGGCAAATTACAGTTCCAATTTGGACTTGAAACAAGACAAAAAATCTAAATTAAAAAAAAAAAAAAACATTTTTTGCAGTGCAGTGTAGAATTTTCTTGCACTTTAATAGCACAAAAAAACTGCTGTTGTTGAGCTGATAGAGCAGCTGCTATTTGTTTTACTTTCTGATCTCATTCGGCACCAGTGTAAGAGCTGAAGGCCTGATGCTTTGTTTCATAATGTCTTTTAATATTATATTCCTTCATTACTGCAACTGATTCCTGGCAAATTAAAAAGATACATTTCCCGCTGACCTCTGTGAAGAAAAATTCTTTGCCCCAACGTGACTGAAACTTCCTGCTCTCACTGTTGATTTTCCTTTTTCTTGGTTGTGCCATGGCTCGCCAAAACGTGATTATCAATTATGTTTCCTTCAGTTTGGTCGGTTAGTTTTACTTCGTAACAAGAAGTGCTGTCTAATTGCAGGCATGTAATAGCGACACCTGGTGGTTATTTATTGAATTATGTTCATTTTTGTATAGCGGGCCAGATTCTATTAATATTTATAAAAAGCCTCGCGGGCCGCCACAAAACTGATTGCGGGCCGCAGATGGCCCGCGGGCCGTAGTTTGGACACCCCTGCTGTAAGCAAGTGGCAGAGATGTGTATCGGAGCTGTGAGGAACTCTGCCTCACCAGGAGGACCCATCCCATGCTTGGAATGTCTCAGTAGTCCTTCATTAGCATAGAAGGAAAAGTATATAATATTTTCTCAGCTTACATTGCGATATGAATAATTTAAATTAATTAAAATAATTTGTTTGAATAAAACAATTTCACCATATGATTTTAATAGCTCTATTTGTAAATAAATAATTATTTTGCATTGACTTTGTCAGGGAGCATCTGAATTAAAAAAAAAAAAATACATTACAAAAATACTGAAATACAGAGCAGATACAAATCAATGTTTTTGGGAGAGACTATTTAGACAGAAATTCAGGTAAAAATGTCATTGTGTAAGTAATTTCATACAATTAATCTTTAAGCTTTAAACATTATAATTGCATGTACCTAAATGGTTTAAATGAGCTTAAAGACTTCAAAAACACTCAAAGGAAAAGTTTTACTCTGATATTAATCTTTGCAATGATTCCACAATTTTATGAACTGTAATATATGGTAAAATCGACATTCCAGATCCTGCAGTCTGATTATTGCAAATGTGTACATTGTTTAAACGATTCTGAAATTAGATATACAGCCCTACTAGTGACACTAAGGAGTGGACTAATTGTTGTTGAAAATTCAGCTTTTTATTTTGTGAATAAATTTCAATTTAAAACATATTACAGCAGTTACCCAAATAGATGGTAATGTTTCAGAATATTATAATTTTGCTCTATTAATAACTATGTGCACTCTTGGTGATCACAAATCATCCTTAATCTGAACCTTTCTCCAAAGTGTGCTGAGAACACGAAATTCCTTGTACGAGCCTCTTACCTGGAAATCTACAAAGAGGAAATCAGAGATCTTTTGGGAAAAGACATCAAACAGAAGATGGAGGTATGTCTCCATTAATCACACAGAGTTCATTGTGCCTTACATATTGTATACTGAATGTCTCAATGCTCTCTGTGATTAAGCTGAAGGAGCATCCTGAGCGTGGAGTATATGTGCGGGATCTGACCATGCAGACGGTGCACAGTGTTGGGGAATGTGAGCGGGTGATGGATCTTGGCTGGAGGAATCGTTCTGTGGGATACACACTCATGAACAAAGACTCCTCTCGCTCGCACTCCATATTCACCATTCACCTGGAGATCTGCAGTATGGGTTTGTGTCTGATGCAAGGTTATTTTAATAATAGAAAACTGAAACTAAGACTATTGGTCAAAGAAACATTTGTTAGCTGAAATAAAATTCATATCAAATGAAAACTAAAACTAACTGAAATTAACAGTGATTGAAAAACAAACTGAAATAAAATGATAATTAGCAAAACTAATAATCATTTTCAGAATTAATAGGCACTCATTCTGTGGTGCAAAATCTGTAGATGTTGCTTTTACAGACAAACAGAAAACACATTTCTTCATTTGTGAAAATATGCAAACTATGCATGTTTAACTACATATACGATCTTTACAGGGATGGCACGGTAGCCCAGTGGTTAGCACTGTCGTATCACAGCAAGAAGGTTGCTGGCTTGAGTTCCGGCAAGGCAAGTTGCCATTTCTGTAGAGTTTGCATGTTCTCTTTGTGTTTTCTTGGGTTCTCCGGTTTTCCCCACAGTCCAAACATGCGCTATAGATGCGTTTAATAAACTAAATTGACCATAGTGTGTGTGTGTGTGTGTGTGTAAATGAGTGTGTGTGAGTGTTTCCTAGTACTGGATTGCAGCTGAAAAGGGCATTTACTGTGTAAAACACATGGATGCATCCACACATGCTGGAATAGTTGGCGGTTCATTTCACTGTTGACCTCTGATCAATAAGAGACTAAGCTGAAGGAAAATGAATGAATGATCTTTAAAATAAAATTTTAAAAAGTTTTTCTAAATCTTTCATATTTTTTCCCCATTTTTTCGTTTAAATTGTTTGTGTATGGTTTTGGGTTCAGTGTCGTATTAGTGTTCTAACTAATATTTTACTTTTAGTACTTGGAAGTCTGCACATAAGTTCGTGTAAGCAGTGCAAACACTTAACTTTGCTTTGGTTGACACTAGATATGCTCAGTTAAACTATACTAAACCTAAAACTGAAACCAAATACATTCAAACTATATGAGTAAGTATACAGTTGAAGTCAGAATTATTAGCCCCCCTAATAATTTTTCCCCAATTTCTATTTAATGGAGAGATTCTTTTCAGCACATTTCTAAACATAATAGTTTTATTAACTCATCTCTAATAACTAGGCAGATAATTAGGCAAGTTGGTAACACTTTACAATAAGGTTCATTAGTTAATGCATTTACTAACATGAACTAATCATGAACAACACATGTACAGCATTTATTAATCATAATTGAACATTTACTAATGCATTATTAACATCCAAGTCCATGCTTGTTAACATTAATGCATCATGAGTTAACATGAACTAACAATGAACTACTGTATTTTCATTAACTAACGTTAACTAACATGAACAAATACAGTAGTAGATGTATGGTTTATTGTTTGTTCATGTTCGTAAATGCATTAATTAACATTAACTAATGAACCTTATTGTAAAGTGTGACCGGCAAGTTATTATATATCGATGGTTTGTTCTGTAGGCTATTGAAAAAATATATATTAAAGGAGCTAATAATTTTTACCTTAAATGGCTTTTAAAAATAGTAAAAAAATGGCTTTAAAAAAGTTAAAAATGGCTTTTATTCAAGCCAAAATAAATCAAATAAGACTTTCTCCAGAAGAAAAAATATTATCAGACACGCTGTGAAAATTTCCTTGCTTTGTTAATCATCATTTGGGAAATATTTAAAAAAGAAAAAAAAAAGTAATAATTCTGACTACAACAGTATGTGTAAACTAAATAAAAACTAAACTAAAACTAGCAAAACCGTTAATGAAACAAACTAAAGCTAAACTGAAATTTACATCAAATTTTAAAATAGCATTAAAATAACAAATCTAACGCTTGTGTGCTGTTGAGGATGTTTTCATCCAGTCTGGGGTGATTTTGAGGCTTAATTTGGCCCCAGTTTTCTCTGTGTTTCAGCAAATGGAATGATTTCTGGTGACAAATCTTATTTTAAAACATATTTTGGGAAAATGCTTTGAAATGTAAAACAGTACACTCTGGGAAATGTTGAAAGCTTTTCTGTTGTAAATTTACCCAAAATTCTACAAAACACTACCCAAATTTACTACCTTACAGTAAAAATGAAAAGTTTTACTTCTTCCCAACAGGGAGAAACCCCAACAATCAAGAATGCATAATTATTTGATGTCATGGATTTGCAGTCCAAAAATGTCTTTATTATGGAAGTCAATGGGGCAAAAACAGCCATGAACATAATAAAGTAGTGGTCAGTTTGAAAAGTATTCAAGGGTTAATGGGTTCGAGTCCCGGCTGGACCAGCAATTCTGTGTGGAGTTTGCTTTGGTTTCCCCCACAGTCTAAAGACATGTTGTGTAAGTGAATTAAATGAACTAAATTGGCCGTAGTGTATTAGAATGTTTGTGAATCATACTTGCCAACCTTCCTGGTTTTCCCGGGAGTTTTCCATATTTCCCACCACCATCCCCAAATATTGGCATGTATGGTGTGTATGCGAGAGTTTATGATTGTTTCCCAGTACTGAGTTGCGGCTGGAAGGCCATCTGCAGCGCAAAACAAATGCTGGAATATTTGGCGATTCATTCTACTGTGGCTACCTCTGATAAATAAGGGCCTAAGCTGAAGGAAAATGAATGAATGAATATATGGATTTTTAACATCTCTGTAATCTTTAATTGGGCATAGATACTGCTGGTGATGAACATCTGCGCGCTGGGAAGCTCAACCTGGTGGATCTTGCCGGTAGTGAACGACAATCAAAAACTGGTGCTACTGGAGATCGTCTTCAAGAAGCCACCAAGATCAACTTGTCTCTTTCAGCCCTTGGCAATGTCATATCTGCATTAGTTGACGGTCGGTCAAAATACATCCCATATCGCGATTCTAAGCTGACCCGTTTGCTTCAGGACTCTCTGGGCGGAAATACCCGTACCCTTATGGTGGCCTGTCTGTCGCCTGCCGACAACAATTACGAGGAGAGCATAAGTACTCTACGTTACGCCAACCGCGCAAAGAGCATCCAAAATCGTCCTCGCATCAATGAGGACCCGAAAGATGCCCTCCTGCGCGAGTACCAGGAGGAGATCAAGAAGTTGCAGGCGTTAATCTCTGGGCAACTGGGATCTGGCAACCTCAGCTGTAAGAAACACACCGTTTGGTTAAATCTGAATGTATCTGAATAGCTAAAAAGCCCATTTTTTTGTCTGTTATCAGCATTTTTGGCAGGTCAGAAGTCAGGAGAAGCTCCAGCTGTTGTATCGAGACCCCAGAGCAACACATCAGAGAGTGAGGCAGAGAAAGACAAGATAAAAGAGGTTTGTGAGATATAAAGGTAATCACTGAGCCTTGAAACAACAAGATTTATTTACAATACCATACCATAGTGTTAAAACTGCACTTGTGAAGATCTCAAATTATCTACTATTTGCTGCAAATTCAGGTCTTCTGTCAATACTTTTTCTGCTAGACTTAATTTGATACCATTTCTCATCCTATAATGTTAAGTAGATTAGATCAGAGCTTTGCATTGGTTTTGTTACTGTTTGTTTACTATACATCAAAGCACACTCATGTTGTTTCTGGTGTTCCACAGGGATCGGTTTTTGGACCTCTTCCGTTTCTTATTTATCTTTTACCTATTTACATATTTTTTTAGGAAATTTGGTATTTATTTTGATTGACATCTAACTTCTGTCTTCTAAACCTTCTTCAACGTTACCTCTTAACCTTGTTGAGGGCAGAATTAAAATCTCAGTTTTCAACTAACTTTCTTTAACTCAATTTATAATAAAGCAAAAAGTTTTCTTATTGGCTCAAAGTCGAACCTTTTCTCGCTGTCATTAGATTATTGCACCATTTCTTTTTGTAATGAGATACAATTTTTTTTTGTGACATCTTTGTTGAAACATTGCCTTATTAAGCTCATCAATATCGTTACTTGTTCCTCAGTCTTCCATATCAGGAATATGAATTTCCCCGTCTTTTACTTTTGTAAAAGAGCAATGCTACTCTTGTGAATGCTCTCGTAATATCAGTAATAGATTATTGTAATGCTTTATTCTGTTGGCTTCCTCAAAATATAACCAAAACTTCCATTTCTGATCATTTCACTCCTACGTTACAATGTTTACACTGGCTTCTAGTTAAATTCTGAAGCTCTCACCAATTTAGCTGCTCCTTATATTTTAGACCCTTTTAATTGATCTACCCCATATACAGTTTTAAGTCAGAATTATTAAACCTCCAAAATTATTAGCCCCCCTGTTTATATTTTTCCCCAATTTCTGTTTAACAGAGAGAAGGTTTATTCTTCTATCTTATTAATAATTTTTACCTTAAAATGTTTTTTTTTTTTATTTAAAACTACCTTTATTCTAGCCCAAATAAAACAAATAAGACTTTCTCCAGAAGAAACTATATTATCAGACATACTGGGAAAATTTCCTTGCTCTCTTAAACATAATTTGTGGAATATTTAAAAAAGAAAACAAATTCAAAGGTGGGTTAATAATTTTACTTCTACTGTATAAAGTTAAAATTGATCCAAAGCACTCTACAATATTTAAAAACAAGCCTACAAGCATTTTTAAAAGCTATAGAATAAAAAAGTTCAACAAAGAATTGGATCTTACAGCTAGTTAAAAGAAACTAGTTAAAAGTATGGGCCTGGCCACTCATAAAAAGAGCCTTATAGTGCAATGCAACATGACACAACTTATTCTTTATTATAAATAGTTCTTCTATTTACACATTTTAATGAATTACTTGCGAAAATTAACCAAATGTGAGAACGGCCACATCTGTTATAGTCACAATGTTGAATTTATTGCAACAATATGGAACAGGAAGACGTTAAACTGCCAAAGGTGTTGTTTTTAGACTTGAATGAAGTGTACACCTAAAAAAAAGATTTGTACAGTGCAGATTTGTACAGTGCTCAGCATATATAGGTACACTTCTCACGAATCTATCTTTTAAATTCATATTTTTAATAAGAAGCTATACAATATTATATTTGTGCATATACATTAGATTAGTCAGTACTGAAGCCAAATCTGGAGCTTATCTAAGAAAATAACTTGCGATAGCGGTCCAAAAACTAGCACACCCAAACTTTTATGTTATAGAAAAATATTAAATACACATTTAAAAAAAAAAGAGGAAAAATCAAGAGAAACAAATTTTTTTTTTTATTTTGTAGGTTGTATTTTTTTTTTGCATTATTTTGCTTGAATTTAATTGTTTTCCATTTCTAAATATGTTTAGTGACTAAAATATAATTTTTATAAATATATCTGTTTAATAAATCTGTTTTGTTTAAATGCACCCAAATACACTGCATATATTCTCTGACAAATGGATAAAATATTCATTTTCAAAATGGGGTGTACTCTGTTATGCTGAGCGCTGTAATTCCCCTGGAAACTGATCAAATGTATACCATCAACGCATTATAAAGTTCATACTAAGAATGTTATGATATGAGATGCTGATCAAAAGCAGTAGACGTCAGTCAGCATCTTGTAATGTTTGCAGCTCTTTTTTGTGAATTGAGCAGGATGATTGGGCAATCAATTGTTTTTATGAATCTTCAGATGGAAAAAGACAGAATTTTGAAAATCCCTGCAACACTATAATTCCTTTGTGCTGTTATCATTAAAGAACACACCTAGATTATAGGTAGTAAACTTGTAAATGTGCCTTAATTAAGCCAAATGCATTGATGTGTAATGTGTGAATGTTAATTTAGGAATATGAGAAGAAACTAGCGAGGCTGCAGGCAGAGTATGATGCCGAACAAGAGTCTAAAGTCAAACTCCAGGAGGACATCGCTGCCTTGAGAACATCATATGAGACTAGGCTCTCTTCTTTAGAAAGGTCCAGAGGTAGTCGAACACACACCACTGGTAATGTTGAAATTTGATTTCCTTAGGTCAGTCTTATGGTTCTGTATGTTATTGATCTGTAGAATCTTGTCATTCTATTAAATCAGGTGGTGTTCATCAACATAAAGAAGAGCCCATCACTGCCTCTTTGGCTTCACAAGAACAGGCTAAGATTGACCACAGTGAATCTGAGGTGTTTTTATTTCGCATTAGTAAATGTATTTAACATTTTTAAAATGTTTTTCATCTGCATATTTAATATTGTTTAATGACTTCACAAATATAAATGACCCTTTTGTTTAGGAGAGACCATCTTCTGTTGATGCCATTGTCAAAGGAGCTGCCAGTGGAGAAAGTCAAATTTTAGATTCGGTTGTAGTTGCCATACCAGGTCAGCTGGACCAGAAGCTTGCTTTGGAGAGGTGAGA
Organism: Danio rerio; assembly: GCF_052040795.2. NCBI lineage: Eukaryota > Metazoa > Chordata > Actinopteri > Cypriniformes > Danionidae > Danio > Danio rerio. Next base: position 40,595,763 of record NC_141031.1, read on the forward strand.
TGCTTAACTGGCCTTAAAGTTGTGACTGAAGGAACACAAAGAAAGGATAAGATTAACTTTTTTGCATGTTTGTGCTTTGTATAATCATTGTGCTGGTATTTCATATGACATACTATCACCCAATCAGCATGCACTTATATTACTGTTTGTTAGTGTCTGTTGTGGTGTGTAAGACCCCTCCTGAAGTAGGAGCTTAATAATTTCTCCCAAAAAGGAGTTCCTATAAAGCAGGGGTGATCAACCCTGTTCCTGGAGATCTGCCTTCCTGGAGAGTTCAGCTCCAGTCCAAGCACACCTGAAACAACTGATTAGGATCTGAACAGCACTTGATAATTACAGGCAGGTGCGTTTGTTATGGGTTGCAACTGAAATCTGCTGGAAGGTAGATCTCCAGGAACAGGGTTGGTCACCCCTGCTATAAAGCATCCCCAGTTCCAACAATGGGAATAAGTCAAAATATTGTTCCCCCATAAAATTCATCCCGACTAAAAGTGTTTTTGTGCTTTTAAATGCCATTTGGGTGCATGTTTTGTAATGCAGTGACACTCGTATAGCTTCAAATAGACCCGTATAGAAATCATGGCAATATATTCAGTTGACATATAGGGCATGCAAGGTCATATTTGGATTTCGCATATACAAAATTTATGCCATACATGCAACGTATATTAAAAAAAATTGAAAAAAATGATGTTTCAAATATGTTAAATATAAATATGTCCAAATATTATTATAATACATAAAAATAATCATAATGTATTATTATATATGAACACATATATAACATTATAGCTAATATTTTTGAACATATATGTACATGTTTAATTCCAACATTTGAAAAAAGAAGATTTAAAAGGCCTTTTATATATACAGTTAAAGTCAGAATTATTAGCCCCCCTTTGATTTTTTTTTTCTTTCTTTTTTTCTTTCTTTTTTAAATATTTCCCAAATGATGTTTAACAGATCAAGGAAATTTTTACAATATGTCTGATAATATTTTTACTTCTGGTTAAAGTATTATTTGTTTTATTTTGGCTAGAATAAAAGTAGTTTAAAAAAAAAACTTTTAAGGTCAAAATTATTAGCCCCTTTAAGCAATTTTTTTTTCTGAAAGTCTACAGAACAAACCATTGTTATACAATAACTTGCCTAATTACCTTAACCTGCCTAGTTAACCTAATTAACCTAGTTAAGCCTTTCAATGTCACTAAGCTGTATAGAAGGGTCTTGAAAAAGATCTAGTAAAATATTAACCACTGTCATCATGGCAAAGATAAAATAAATCATATTATGAGCTTGTATGTCATGTAAGTCATTTGCATTCAGCGCCATATATCAGATTCTATGTGGGGAAGAAGAATGATTTATCTGGATATTAAATATGGAGGGCTGAAATGCTGTCTCTGATCATTTATGTTGTCTGAAGGCTGCAGCAGCTGGAGCAGGAGTTTGTGGGTGGCGAGCAGGTGAGGAACGAGGAGCTCAAGCAGAGACACAAACAGAGGAAGACTCTGGCCGATCAGAGGAAGAAGCAGCTGATCGAAGCTCTGAACCAGAGCAGTGAAGATGGTGACAGTGTGCTGCTGAACGTATACGACTCCATTCAGGAGGAAGTCCATGCCAAGAGCAGACATCTGGAGAACACGCAGAAGAAGGTTTGAGCTTTCGGTACTTCAATATTACTTTTGACTGTTCCCTAAAGGGGAAATTAAGCACTCAGTCAAGTTTACATTATTTTGTACATTGGATTCCACTTGAATGAAAATATATTAAACTCGATTAATGTTACTGTTTAGAAGAAAACGGCATGTTTTACTATGGATTTTAGACCTAGGGCGCCACCATCTTGGAATGTCCCTGTGTCTGATGTCACAGGGTTGGTTCCTTTCCCTCAGCTGAACAGATACAGTGGAAGGAGACTGTAAAGACTAATTTAACCCAATGTGTGAAGTTGTGGACATGGAGCTGGTGCAAATACAAGCATCAGATGTGTGTCTAATAAAAAATATATATATTTATTCTATTAAAACATACATTTATTGTCCTTCTAGATTAAACATACAAGGTCATAATTAGACTTCACATATTTAAAATTGATGTCTTATATGCAACATATATTTGAAAATATTGCAGAAATTGACACTTTAGAGGTTCAGGACACCCTGGAGAACTTTTTTTTTTAATATTAACAGATTTGTGTGTGTTGAGCATCAGTTAAGACAATGTTAGCACCTGTCAGCTTTAATTGTAGGGAAAACTGGATAATTTTGAGCTTTTGTCAGCTAATTTCAGCTTCCGGGTTTAAAATAATTTTTGGGGCGGGATCAAAATCGGTGACATAGCGCAGTACTGCAAGTGCAATGATGACGCGTCGGTTTCTCATTATTATTCATAGCGGAGTTTTCTTATCCTATGAGAAGAGCCGGCTGCTTTATTATTTATGAGAGCACGTGCTTTCCGAAGGCAGACCTGCCAGTTTCAAGCAAGCTGTGAGTGAGACACAGACCAACGGCACGTAGCCGTTCATGAAGGCTCGTATGTGTTTGTTTCCATGATCCACGGGGTTTGTTGCATGTTTTTTCCCCGCGATCCTGTCAGGGCCGATCATACAGCAAAGCTGTGTGTGTGCTGCAAGCATTTTTGTCGGGAGAGCAGCACGAGAATTAGAGAATGGCGGACGTTGACTTTTATCAGGAGTTCGTTCACATTCAGACACATTACTGTGCTGCTGTGTTTGCCTAAATCCTCTATATTACCAGCAGGGCTAATGGTTAAAATTGACAGGTCAGGAGACCTGCTGCACTGAGTCTGCATTCAAGATCTATAATTTAGACACTGGGATCGAGGGAGAATCCTTATAGGGTTTACATGAACACACTTATCTTTATAATGATATAAATTGTGGTTATGTGTATATGAAATTACGAATAACAAATGTTGCAGGGCATTAAATTACTGTTTATTTCTTTGCATTTTAACTTTGTGACCTATAAACTCATGCGTCTCACGGTTTGTGTCTCAGTTTGTGAGCTAACTGACAACAACAGTTATTCGCTCCCCTTCTCCCCTGCTGGCCACGCCCACTCCTGCCCGATGCTCACGGAGCTCCACGCCCATTAATCATGCATCTTTTGAAAAAGTTCTGAAGTAGACTTTAACCGAAAGTGGGGGGTGTCATGGCCCTTTAAATAGTTTTTTCAACCATTGGATTTATAGATATGTAGATATGTTCAAATTTATTAATATATAATAATAATAATAATAATAATAATAATAATAATAATATATTGTTAATCTCATTATATATTAACACATCTATAACATTATAGCTCATATATTTAAACATATATGTACATATATGTAATTCCAACTGTTGAAAAAAAATATGTTTTAATAAATTTAATAAAAATTTTTATAAATGTGAAATCCAAATATGAACTTTTGTCATGTAAGTCATTTGCATATAATGCCATATATAAGATTTCTGTGTGGGAAAGGAGAATAGTTAATCTGGTTGGTAAATATGGTGGTGATGAACTGAAATGCTGTCTGTGATATAATACAGTTGAAGTCAGAATTATTAGCCCTCCTCAATTATTAGCACCCCTGTTTATTTTATATTTTTCCCCAAAAAAGTAAAGTTTATTGTGATTAAATTTTAGATTTTTCTCATTATTTGAAGATTCATGATTAATTACTATTATTTATTAATTTTGAGATATTGTATGGTTTAATTTGTACTTCGTGCAATATATTTAGAAATTATAATTTTGATATCTATAATCTAAAAATAACAAAACATAATTTTATTGTCCTTCTAGATTAAACATACAAGGTCATAATTAGATTTCCCATATTTAAAATGTATGTCTTATATTCAACATATTTTTCAAAATATTGCAGAAATGGACACTTTAAATATTATTTTTGTCACCCATTGGAATTACAGATATGTAGATATACGTTTAAATATATTACTATATTATATAATAATAGTATCAACAATAATAATAAAATATTATTATTATATATGAACAACTATAACATTATAGCTCATATGTTTGAACATATATGTACATATACGTTTGTAATTACAACTGTTAAAAATATATATTTAAAATATTTCTAGATGTTTGTTGCATATATGACATATAATTTATAAATGTGAAATCCAAATATGAACTTGTATTTCATGTAAGGCATTTGCATATAATGCCATATATATGTAGGGAAGGAGA